>NW_011645800.1:0-4486 GCF_000223845.1 Gregarina niphandrodes | reverse complement strand
TCCTACTGAAGGATAGGCCGATTGAGCCCGAGCTGAGGAGGGAACTAAAGGTGGGTGACGTAGTCGTGCTGCTAATGGACGAAGGATCTGCGGCCGCGGGACTCGGGGGAAGCGAGACTCCTAAGTGGATGTCGCCGCGGTGGTCGCTCCCGTGCAGGGTGAGCGCCGTAACACCCACCCAGGTGACGGTCCGGAAGTACAACGACCCGAAGAAAACGGTCGTCGTACACAAGAGCAAGGTTCGGAAGTTCGAGATGAGTAAAGACCCGGTACTACGGTCCCTAACGGGAGATTACTTGGAGATCGCGACCCCGGTGACAGACACGCCAGAAGACTCTCGCAAGCGCCCGAGGCGGGCAGTCGCACCCGAGGACGAGCTGGCGGCCCAGCGAGTGAGAGAACTATTCGGCGAGAGCGCAGTTGGCGAGGAGGGGCGTGAGCCGTCGGAGGCCTCCGTGGGACGCCAACCACGCGGTGCCGATCGGGATGTCGCAGGACAGAACGTGTCCGCACGTAACGGGTGAGGGTGAATAAAAAGGGTTTTTTGGGGACGACATGACCAGCAGTGAGCGCCCGACGCCAGCAACAACGCGCCTCGACGACGACGACGAGAACGCTCACTCTCAGGGGCAACCGGGTACCCGGCCGGCACACCCGTATCGACACACCCTGACACCCTGTTCGGCAACCAGCCCTGCTGGGCATTTTGGGAGCGGCGTCGGGCACGAGACATCACGACCATGCCCGGCCTGGTGGCACCTACCTCCGCTGGCAATTCAAAATTTCGTATGAAGGCGATTGCTTGTCTACGTTTCCTGCGCACTGGAGGAGGTGAGGCGCTCGCGGCCTTCCTCGGTCCGAATGGGGCGATGTCGTCCCTCAGCGGTTGTGTGGCCAAGATGGCCGTAGTGTCAGACGGGACGCATGCCGCTCAAGTTCTGGTCTTGGCCCCCCCGAAGGAGCTTCTGGCATCCGACATGACCGACTACGATTGGCTAAGCAGATGGAACCGTCTTCGCGTTTACCACGGGCCGGACGAGTCCACCGAGCTAGCGAACGCCTCTGAATGCGTCGAGCGGACGCTTGCTCAAGGTTTGATTGAGCACGTGAGGGGCGCCAAGCCGTCAGTCGTCACTGCGATCTTGAAGGAAGCATTTGGCAAGAAGCTGGCTGTGTGGCATGAGATTCAAAAAACCAGAAGGATCGACGCCGAGGCGGTTAACAAGTTGGAGGTCTTAGAAGTAAGAGACTTAGAAGACGAAGAGCGAGAGCGAATACTGGCGGTAGTCCCAACGACGTGGATGGGGGTCGTCAAAAACTCGGGGAGCCCGATTCATTATGGCGTGGAGTGTCAGACTGGCTCGGTGCCGAATACCAGGGGCGTTCGTAAGAAACAAGCACTTGCTGCCGGCCTCGGTGTTGGAGCTGTTCTGGGTGGGGTCTTGATGTCAGGGTTGGCCCTGCACTTGTATGGTTTCCGAAAGAACTGTCTTTGCGTCAACATGTTAGAGTCGCATAACTCTACAACTACGCCGGATAACTGTACCTGGTCCGAAGCCGTGATTCGTGCCTTGTCTGACGCCAGTAGTACCCTGGATGACAACGCACCCGTATCTGCAACCACTACGCAAAATTCGATCACTGACATCATGAAGGAGGCAACTTGCAAACTCCGTTGGCCGAACATCGACGATGTAACGACGTTGATTTCTGAGTCGGAGTTGGCTGCACTGAGAGTGCCGATGGCCGTTTGCAAGAAGGCGTATAAGTTTGTGGAGGGGTGGAGTCCGTCAAGCAACGAGCTCGACACAAGGAAGCTGGTGACCGAGGATGGCCGGAGCAACGAGGTCTTGACAACGCCGATGATGCCAGCAACGACTGATGGCTGGCGCAAGCTGGACTGGGGCAGGTGTTACGGCAATGGGGGTAAGATAGTCTGCTCTGAGATGTCGTCTTACCCCCATCTGAGATGTCATTACTATGAGCATCCGTATCGTTACGATTTCCCAACCGTATGGGAGGCGATCGTGCGATATCTGAAGCCGTCGAAATGCTCTTTCCAGTGCAACAACCAAGAAAGACCGATTCTTGGCGGAGCGCTCAATGTATCAGAAACTAGGGAGCTTTTGCTTTCTCGCTTCGGAGCGGAGATCGCGGGATCGATTCCTGGCATTGACACGCACGGTCTGAGCGGTGAGCAACTGCAAAAACTGGGACTTCAAGTTGAGATGTTAATGACGAAGAGTAAGCCCTGCAGCCATTGGGAAATGCAAGCGAAGCCCCCCTACCGGGCACACGTTGCATTGCCGGGTTGTAATTGCACTAGCGCTAAACTCAGCTGCTTTGTCGAGACTCCATTAAAGGGACGGACATATTGGGGCTCTGTCGGTGACTTACACACAGTGGAGGAGGCACTCACTCAGTATTACACTGCATTCAAAAGACCCGGTCATGTGGTTACGGACTGTGGATTCGAATGCTTCCAACCCGTTAGCGACATGACAGAGCAACTTCTCAAGTATTGGAAAGACAATGGCTTGCCGTAACTTTGGTTTCGACTCCGCGTCTAACATCATCCTGGATGATATTGACGTCAAGACCGAACATGGTTTTTTCCCCAGTTTCGACAGCGCGTCCTAGATGCGGTTTGAACCCGGAAAGTCCAGAAGTTAAGTTCGACGAATAGTGGGTATATCGGGGGGCCAAGCTCACAAACCAGGCTGAGGCTTCGGACGCGTGGATTGCGAAGGGTTCGGGCGCTGCGGGAGAGTAGAGGTGGCATTTGGGTAAGGCGGATACTGCGGTGAAAAGGAAGGCGGATGGATGCTTCCTTAAACGATAAGGCGGCGCATTGGGCTGCGGTAAGGGGCCCTATCGCTGAACAATTTTTTCGGTGAGAAGCTGCAGAGGTGATCGATTCCCGGCGTTGACTAGGCAGCCATAGAAACTGGTATATCCGGGGCATGCATGGTCGAGAGATCGACACAACAGAAACGCCAAGAGGGGCTGATAGGTCGTCCCGTATGGTGTGTCCTGGTGGGTAGTGAGTGCCTGTTGACGCTGAGCTCGTCGTCATGAGTCGCGGAATTGGGGCATCGCGACGGAGACGTCAACGACGCGATAGAGCTCAACTGTCGACGTGCTGCACGAGCAAGCCGTTCGTAACGAAGTTCATGCGCTACCGTGTGACGACGCCGGGGTTTGAGAAGGCCATGCATGAGTAAGACGATCAAGGCCATGTTCCCCGATAGCCTGCTCCTGGAGGAGGTCGCGACGCAATTATTCCTTCGTTGGAAATGCGGGTGTGCTACGCGGTGTTGCCTCCGTCAATACGCCAAGAAGTGAGCCGGCTTGGGATTTTTGGACGCTGAGTACGGCAAGGGATTGCAGACGAGGTTGGCTACCAGGGCGACGACCATCGCCGCCTTCATACCTCGTTGCAAGTTCTTCTGCTGCGTCGAGGAACATGTCGGCATGTAACAACAGTGCGGGACACGCGCTGGAGGCACTCCAGACAAGTTAGTGGCCGCGTGTTACGGCTAGAGACACCAATCTATGCTCAGGCCAATGCGAGTGTGCGCAAACGTGCCAGGCACTTGTCTGAAGAGCTATTCGACTAGTTCTGGTCGGTCCTTGACCAGAACAAACGCGTGTTCCTTCGACCAATAGCGGTAAGTTCGAGGCAAACTTCAAGCTATCGAGCCGGCCCACGAATCCACGACTCGTGTGACTTCCGCCGGATAGCTGCGGAAGCAGGTGGAGTCACAGTTAAAAAAGGGCGCGACCAGCAAGGAGTTCACGACCATTTGTCATACCCAAGAAGACGGGAGACTATCGAGTAGTGATTGGCCATATACAGGTAAGCAAGAACGTGGAGGACGACGCGTTCCCGATTCCCCTGCTGTGGGACTGCTTGAGGAAGGCCACTAGTTACAAACAACTGGCACGTAGCGTTGAACTGCAACTGGGGGTTTTGGAACGTTCCAGGGATCTAACAAACGGTGTCCTGCCTTCTGCGCTTCGTGGAGCCACCATCTATCGTAACGTGTCACTCATGATGGCAGTGACACTATGAGGTTGGCCAAGGACGGCCAACCTCTTCGAGACATCGCCATGCGATGAAACACTTTCTAGCTCAGACGACACCTCCGATGATCAAAGGCGACAACTTCGCCTTGGGAGGCATCGTGGTGACCAGCACGAGCAAGATCGATGTGTTGCTGTACGATACGACTCAGGTCAGGGAGCGCCATTGAGACGTCAACGACGCGATAGAGCTCAACTCGTTGCTCGCTGATTTTTTTTTTGCAGAGATACAAGTATCGACGCGAGAATGTTCGCACAGGGCATTGCGACCACCAACCCCTTGTGACCAGTACCTTGAGTGTTCTGTCGTCAGCAGAACCGCGCAGGTCCTCCGTGGCTGAACTCAGGCCGCCGTCGTGCTCGTGGGTGGTAGACTCGACCATGGTTTACTGTTGTTTTG
>NW_011645799.1:164627-166312 GCF_000223845.1 Gregarina niphandrodes | reverse complement strand
CAGCATTAGAGAAATGCACGACTTCTTTTTGTGTAGCAGCAGAACCTTTTTGTACGCGTTGACCTGACGAAGTAGTTAGGTCGGGCAGCTGCCACCTGACAGAGCCGGTCGTGGGGGTGTGTTGAGCCGTCAGGGTTTACGACCGGGACCCGTCGCTCGCCTTTCGTAGAACGTTTCGTACTGGGACAGCATAAACCCTCTGCTCCTTTTGGCAGCCCTCAAGTGGCAGCCCTCAAGTCACAACCAGCTCGAAGTTGCTTGCCGTGGTCTGTTGTGGGCGAGTATCGTCTCTTGTCGTGTGCGTGTTGTGTCCATAGCCGCCAGGGCTTTTTGAGTTACTTGTTGCCATGGCAGCACTAGTTACACCGAAGCACGACTGAAGAGAAGCGCACTCAATCAGCTGGAAGAGAAGAAGCGCACAGTTGACAGGGCACGCCGAGAAAAGGAAAAAACGAGTGCTCGACCAGACGCGGTCATCGAAGATGGAGAAGTGAGGCTACCCACATATGGCCGGGATCAGCTGCTACCCCAGACACCCGTGTCTCTAAACGTAGTGCCTAGGACCTGGTCCCCGACATTTCTCCTATCAGGTGCGCGGTATCATGGCCGCCACGGCAACGGTGGCCGGCCCGAACGTGCAGGAACCAGTGCGCGCACACACAGACCGAGACGGCGAATTTTATAAGTACTTTGTGCTAGCTTGGTGGGGAAAGTTCGGTGGCAAGGACCCCATGATCGCTTTCCTAGTGCCCTTGATCGCCTTCTCAGATACATATTGTACATAGCCAGCTACTACGACTGCACAAATCCATTCCTCGTTTCGGACTCGCCGCCGACGTATACACACACCATTCTCGGGACCTGCACATCGACACGATGAGGGGAGCATTCCCGTTGTCTGGTGAGGTCTACGCCGGCGTTGCTCGCATAGAAGTCGAGGTCCTAACCATGAGGTGGCCAAGTTTGCAGACTAGAGGCTGCGAGAGTCACGGAGGGAGTGATGCTGAATTAAGTGGTCGTAGAAGCACTTTTAGACACGGGCGCGACTACGTGTCGATTACAGTTCCAGCATTTAGTGAAAGACTAGATGTCAACAAGCTACCATCTTACCACGGGAGACTCCCGAAGACTATGAAACAAGTGACAATCTATCGCAACTGGATACAGAACCTGCTACAACAGGGAAAGATCCGAAAGCTGCCGCAGAAACCTCGATTTACGCTACCGGTACGAATAGTTAATGAACGAGTGACACATGACTGCCGCCCTCTACTACCATTTATCACAACAGATGGACGCTTTCCGAACCTACAAAGCTGTTGGCCGATTGTAACCTGGGCCGCACAGCAACCGCACCTGGCGAAGATTGACCTAAAGAAAGCGTTCCACTCCATACCACTTGCCAACGACCAGATCGGGGCATACGCATTTGAACTAGAAGGCAACTACTATGCTTATATGACGATGCCGATGGGCGCCACAAACGCCCCCAAGCACTTTCACCAAGTTATGGGCATCATACTAAGCAAACTACCGTTTTCACATGACATAAGATACTACCAGGACGACATATTCGTCGCCGCAACTGATGCTAAGCAACTCAAACAGCGATATCAAAGAACTATAGATTACTTAATGTCACAGAACTTCCAGATCAACTATGACAAATCGCAACTTCAGTGTAC
>NW_011645799.1:158460-164607 GCF_000223845.1 Gregarina niphandrodes | reverse complement strand
TAGTTAATGAACGAGTGACACATGACTGCCGCCCTCTACTACCATTTATCACAACAGATGGACGCTTTCCGAACCTACAAAGCTGTTGGCCGATTGTAACCTGGGCCGCACAGCAACCGCACCTGGCGAAGATTGACCTAAAGAAAGCGTTCCACTCCATACCACTTGCCAACGACCAGATCGGGGCATACGCATTTGAACTAGAAGGCAACTACTATGCTTATATGACGATGCCGATGGGCGCCACAAACGCCCCCAAGCACTTTCACCAAGTTATGGGCATCATACTAAGCAAACTACCGTTTTCACATGACATAAGATACTACCAGGACGACATATTCGTCGCCGCAACTGATGCTAAGCAACTCAAACAGCGATATCAAAGAACTATAGATTACTTAATGTCACAGAACTTCCAGATCAACTATGACAAATCGCAACTTCAGTGTACCGACTTACTCGGGTATACGCTGAAGAATCATACACTATCCATCCCAGACCAAAAATGGAAGCGCATTAACGAACTTCTACACTCAAACAACCTACAACTCATTCAAAGAGCCGCTCAGACTCTGGCCTACTATAAACACACCCTCAACAGCAATCAACAACTGACTATTCAGAAGCTGCTAACGAACAAAGTCAAAGATTCAGAGATACTATCTATCTATTCCAAGGCGTTATCCTCGAAACCGCAAATGACTTTCACCACTTCAGCGGGCGAACCGCTTAAACTCTATCTTGACACATCTAACCAAGCCGCAGGACTAGTCCTGAAGCAAGCCAATAACACTCTACTTAGTGCATCTATACCGCTACCAGCAGTCCACAACTATGCCAATACCAATGAAGCGCAAGGCGCATATATGTTAATCAAAAGATACTTAAGTCAAATCAAAGACTACGTTTATACAGCTAAATCCGAGCTACAGGTATTCTCAGACAACATGCTGCTAGCCAAGGCCCTGGCGGGCCTATCTAAAATAACTCTAGGATCCGAAACCCAATACTATGCGCGCAAGATCAAAATACTTATCGCCACAATCAAAGACACTCGCACGACTTACAACTATATACAAGGCAAATTAAACCCAGCAGATAAACCATCACGCCGCACGCATAAGACACAAGACACCAAATGGAAAGCAACACGACAATCGAACAAACATTTAGCCGCAAAAATATTCGCACACGGCACCCGATCAAATTTTTATCATCTTTTTCCTAAGACAAACGATAAAATCAAAGTCGACTATAAAGAAAGAAATTTTCAAAGATGACCCTGGTCGGTGCTAATTACAGATCAATTATCTCCCACATCGCCGAAGCCATTACCGCCTCGACAGACGCCGCTACAAAAGTTAATCTACAGCTCCGCTCTCATGTTTATGAAGCCCTTAAACAATCGGGCAATTATGAGGCGTTTACAGAACGCCTCTCGTGGATGATGACGAACAACCACCTTATGCCCGAGAGGTCGCGAACCTATATGCTCTTGTTGCCAAGGCAGGAATCCCACGAGGCATGGCTCTGTTCCAGAACGGCGCCACAGCTCGCATTGGACCATCGATGCGTGGCAGAGGCAGAGGCAGTACCGGTCTGACTCGTCAGTTGGGTTTAGAGGAGGTTGGCGCTGGTGCCATCAGAGGTTTGTTTACCAGGAAGCAAGTGCATTGGCGACGTTGGCTACCAGAGACGTCGGGTGAGCACTGTGCTTGAACTCCTGCGAGGAGCTAAAGGGCGATGATACCGGGGGTACCGGACATGATTGCGCTAGGCATCTTCGATGCGTGTAAGTGTCAGTTCCATCTGGAAAGCTGTTAAAAGGTTAATGTGGTTCACTGGTGGAGGAGGAGAAGTCAGGCGAGGACTTGTTGGCAAGTGCACAGCAGCTAATAACGGGTCTGACGTCCCATCTAGACGTTTGCGTCAGGGAGGCCTGGGAACGTGTTGCAGAAACACCCGAAGTGTTGACCACGGCCAAGGACTGGCAGAACACGGCATAGCGTAGAGTTCGAAGTATATGGAAAGCCGGTGAAGCACACGTTGAGGCCGCTAAGACCCCAGTTGCGAGGGGAACTAAGTAAACAGCAGGTTCATTGTGAGCGAGGAAGGCATCAAGTTGGCTCCGAAGGAGGCCGACCTCATGAGAGTGCAAGCGCCGTGCAATGTAAGGGAGCTGAGGGCATTCTGTAACCTACCTCAAGAGAAACATTCCTCAGTTCGCTAAAAGAGTCGCTGGCATGACCTATCGGGGGTGTGTACCTATCGAATTTGGTAGCAGAAAGCTGGACGAGTGCCGACAGCGATGGGACACACGAGAAAGGGAGTTGTACGCCGTGAGGTTCTTCGTGGCAAGGTGGCAGGACTACTTGTGTGCTGCATCGTTTGTCATCAGGACTGACCATCAGAACCTGTTGTAGTTGGCCAATTCTACTAAAGGAAAGCTAGCAAGGTGGTCGTTGTTCCTCCAGCAGTTCGACTTTAAGATAGAGTACTTGAAGGGTACCGAGAATGTGGTGGCGAGCACTATTGCCGTTGGCCTTGTGTTTGGCATCGCTGTTGATGGCTACGATGTCAAACGAGTTGTGTCAAAAACATGTATAGAGATTAAAAAAAAGAGATTTTTTTGAGATCGTTATGCTCCTGTCTCGGAAGGAATTTGGAGCTATGCCCCGGAAGGTGTTCTGTCTAGACTTTCACGCGTTTCGGGGTCGTTTGCCTCCAGTGATTCCGAGTGTTTGTGCGGCGGTCTCGTCCTCGAGGTTCTGCGAGTACTGATGTATTATGGATTCGAGTTGGGGGTCCTCACTTCGCTCAAACCTCCTCACCTTGCCCTGGTGCACCTGGAACGTTGAGCCTGGCTGGCCGTACCTTTCCACCTCTACTTGCATGCGGGTTGTGTTGACCACCCCATTGGGAGTGACCATTTGAGCGCGAACCACCTTTCTCCGGTCCGTTGAGGGGCGATGCTACGGAGCCTGGATCGACGAACACCACAACGATACCTTCTGGTTGTAGGTCGGTCGGTGTGTCTTCCTCTAATGGTCGGCTTCTGAGGAGGGACTCGGCCATTCGCTCTCGGAGCATTCATTGTTGCACTTGCTTGCGTTCTTGCGCTGAGCTCAGAGGCCTGCATTTTGTCCAGGACGGGGAGTTTGCCGAACACTGCCCCGTACGAGGATGTGTTTATCGCAGAGTGGGGCGTTACGCTGTGCAGGCGGGTGGCTGCATCCACCATTAGTTCCATGTCTCCGTTCAACACTCACTGCAGTACCGTATCTCGTCTGCCAGCCGGTATTTCTTGTCACACGCCTTCTTGTCGTATAGCCTTGAGTACGTTGAGTAGTTTTTGGTGAGAGGCCTCATTGACGCCGTTTCCTTGTGGCCGGAACGGCGCAGCGGTCAAGTGCTTACATCCCAGCGGGTACGCTGCCTTTGCGCGGAAGGCCCCTCGGAAGCTGGTGCCGTTGTCCGTCAGTACTATTCGTGGTGGCCCGAACGGGACTACCCAGTGCCGGTAGAAGGTCCTGAAGATCTGCATGGCGTCCAACGTCGGAACGATTTTAGCCATCATATACCGGGTCGCGTGGTCCATGATGATGAAGAGGATATTCCAGTCAGCGCCTCCCGCGTATATTGGTCCCGCGTGGTCGAGTGATACGACGTCCACAGCGGTAGCCTTTCCCAGCGTCCCTGTCGGTAGTCCTTGCCGGTGCACCGGTAGTGTCTTCAGTTGTCTACAGTCTCGCGCAGATGAGGCACTCTCTGATCATTTTTTCGATGTCCTGAGCGCAGCTGGGCCAATAGTATAGGGCCTGGACCCTCTTGCGTGCCTTGCCGACTCCCAGGTGGCCGCGGACAGAAGTGGAACGAAATGACCAGCCGCGTGCGCAGCTGGCGAGGGACGTAAATCTTCTTTGTCCTGAGATCGATCCACCACAGGCCGTTGTAGTGGAGACCTGGTAGGTTGGTCGCCGGCAAATGCGACAGTAAGTCGTAGTCGCTTAGTGCGAGGACCCATCCCAAGACCTTGCCCTTGTCCACGCTGGTGAGGTACCCGTAGGTTGTTGTGGTCTGTCCTGGCTGTGAAGTGCGAGAGGCTGACGTAGTCTCGCCACTTCTCGATGGCCCACTTGACCGCGAACAATTCCCGTTCTCTCGTGTCCCAGCGCGACTCCGTGGGGTTGAACTTCTTGCTAGCGAACTCGACGGGCACCTGTTTGAGTACAGCCCCGACCCCTGACTCGGTCGCGTCGGTCTCTATGTGCACGTCCCGCCACTCGTAGGTCCTGTCCTTCTTCAGCAGCTCGAACAGCGGCGCCGTGATGTGTGAGAACTCGGGAATGGAGGGCCTCAGATAGCCGCACATCCCCAAGAAGCTTTGTAGCTCCTTCTTGCTGGTGGGGGCCGGTGCGTTGACGATTGCTCGAGACTTCTTCTCCTGGGCCCATCCGGCCGACGACGTGCCCGAGGTAATTCACTTCATCCTCGAACCATTCGCTCTTGTCCAGGCGCAAGTAGAAGGAACGGATCTTCCTACACTGTTCTAGGAAGCCCGCCGCAGTACGCTGTCGATGTCCTGTCCGCAAATGACGATGTCGTCAATGTAGCAGAACGCATTCTCTCCCAGCAGCGGTGCGAAGCAGGAATCGATGGCGCGTTGGAACTCAGCGGGCGAGTTTTTGATGCCGAATGGGACGACATTGAACTCGAAAAGGCCAATCCGAGTTATAAAGGCGGTGAGCGCCTTGCACCCTCCTCGATTGGCACGTTCCAGAACCCTGAGCACGTTCTGGCACGTTCATGTCTAGAGTGCAGTAGTCTCTCTGTCCCGCCGCCCGTCGTCTCTCTGTCCGGCCGCCCGTCGTAGGTGGTCCCAGATGCGTGGAAGGGGGTAGGAGTCTGCTACCATGGCCGCGTTGAGCCTGCGGTAGTCGATAACGCGCCTCCATTCTCCGGTTTTCTTCTTAACAAAGTGAGGAGGGGCAGCCCACTCGCTCTTTGAGGGTCGGATGACTCCTAGCTCCAGTTGCTTCGCGACTTGCTTCTTCAACTCCTCCAACATTTCGGGTTCGTAGTGGCGGACCCCGGCCTTGTGCGGGCGTCCTGAGACCTCGAACCGTGCTTCGTACTTGACCTGCGCCACCCCGGGGTCTTCCCACGTGTCCTTGAATTCCTCCAGGAGCTCCCACAGCCGCTCGCGGTGCTCGCCGTCCATGTGCAGTGTGTTTTGCTCAAAGAGCCGTTTCTGCACCTCGCGTGGTTCGTCTCCACCGCGAGTGTCGTAGCGTTCGCCTCCACCGCGAGTGTCGTAGCCCCCCTTGCCGGGTCCAAGGGCGGGGTCTCCCTGTACTTCGGGGCGGACGGTCTTAACTCGTCGACGTATCCCCTTTTGGCGCACAGGGCCATTCCGGTAAGGACTTGGAGCCGTCCTTGCGACGTTTTGTGTCACACAGTGGACGGGCTTTCCGTATGCGTCCTGGTTGTACGTAGTACGGCACACCCTCCTCCAGTGCCCCATTCAACCGCAGTTGTCACAGCGTGAGTTGCGTGCTGGGCATCCCTCTCATTCTCCGTGGCGGGGGAGTTCGCGGTTGTAGCAGAGCCGCTTCGTTCTTATTTGTTGTGGGGAGAGAACGCCGTCGATGTCGCCTTCTGGCTGCTCTTGGGCCCTCTCCCCCGTCGCGACGACGGCCACCACCGGCGTCCCTTGCCAGTTGTAGTGGTTGGTTATCTTCTGGAGGACGTCAATGAGGCTCGTCCCCGTGCCATGTTTACAAACCAGGTCCTCCTCTGCGGAGACGCCACGTCAAGGATGCGCCGCTCCAGGAATGCGTGATATGGTCTCTGTGACACCCCAGGAGTGAACAAGTCTCACGTAGCGCGTTATTCGTTTGTTGAGCAGTTCCCTGAGCCGTGGGAAGTCTCCGAGTTGGATGGTCGCAATCGCCATGTGCATGTTGGCGACGTAGTTGCTGATTGGGAGCATTCTCGTGGCAACGTCTGCGTAGAAGTATTCGACCTTGGTGCCCGGGCCTCTGGGATTCTGTTTCACAGTGGTTGAATCATGGCGGTTTCTTCCATGTTGAATGCTGCATGTCGGACTGCGGCCGCTACGGAGTCGACCCAGTCTTCGAATCGCTC
>NW_011645799.1:143249-158398 GCF_000223845.1 Gregarina niphandrodes | reverse complement strand
AGGCTCGTCCCCGTGCCATGTTTACAAACCAGGTCCTCCTCTGCGGAGACGCCACGTCAAGGATGCGCCGCTCCAGGAATGCGTGATATGGTCTCTGTGACACCCCAGGAGTGAACAAGTCTCACGTAGCGCGTTATTCGTTTGTTGAGCAGTTCCCTGAGCCGTGGGAAGTCTCCGAGTTGGATGGTCGCAATCGCCATGTGCATGTTGGCGACGTAGTTGCTGATTGGGAGCATTCTCGTGGCAACGTCTGCGTAGAAGTATTCGACCTTGGTGCCCGGGCCTCTGGGATTCTGTTTCACAGTGGTTGAATCATGGCGGTTTCTTCCATGTTGAATGCTGCATGTCGGACTGCGGCCGCTACGGAGTCGACCCAGTCTTCGAATCGCTCTTCGTTGGTGACGTCGGCTTCGGGCCACGGCTTGCTGCTGACTCATGAAGCCCACTCGTTCCGTTCGGACTTGTCCATCGGCTTTAATCGCGGGAACCTCGGCATATAGCGGGAGCCCACAGCACCTTGAACCCATCCAGCAGCTGTCGCCAGGGGTTCGTCCATGGTGAATGGGGGGCCGGGGTAGCGCTATTGCCGTTGGGCTTGTGTTCGGCATCACTGTTGATGACTGCGATGTCCGGCAGTTGTCCTTGCATTTGTAGTTGTTCGTCGCGGGAACGAGTTTGTCAAAGACATGCATAGATATTTCTATTGAGATCGTTATGTCCCTGGACGACTCAAGGACCTTATCCCTGGCTCCGACGGCGTGCGGGGGCGCCAGAAGATGAGCTAGCTTGGTGGCGTGTACGTATCGGCCGAAGGTGAAGGTTTCACGGAGGCAGCGCTGACAACGAGGGAGACAGCGAAGCGGAGGTGGCAGCTGATCAGGAGTGGAGGTCGGTTCCTGTGTGTACGAAGACAGATGAACAACGGCAGATGATTGGCCCAGGGTCGATGAGAGCCCTGAGTGGCCCAATCTCCGCAAGGAGAGAGCATCGTAACCGCTCACAGGCCCAGAATTGGTAGAAGAGCAAGTGGCGGCAGCATACAAGATCGTGGTTGAGAAGGGTACTCGCTGATGTCACTCCAGCGGTTCACGGTTACTGGAAGGACGAAACGAGGGAAGGTGACTCGTATACGGTTGACGAGGGAATGAAACGCTGGTAGACGACTGGCTCCTGGTGATAGTGAGCTCTTGAAGATGACCGGGTGGCAGATGGTTACCAGAAGAACAGAGCGGTAGTAGGAGACTTGATCTGGGCATTTGAATGGGAGCCGTACTAGGAGGGGTCTGTGACTGGCCCACGGTTCGAGATGACGACACACCACTGCTCTATGGTTGGTTGAAGTAATAAGCGACGGCAGACGAGGGACCCACGGTTGTCATAGGTGCGTCGGGACAGTAAGTGTCCGGTGGGCGGCGAAGAGAACAGTGCCCCCGTGGCGGGTGACCGGTGCAGGGTTGCGTGTGGGGGCTGGATGGCCCCAATGGAACGGCTTGGCAACTGTGACTAGTTTCCTAGAAAATTGTTCGAAGTGTGTATCGATGAATTTTAAGCGATGGCGATTAGTCGATAGACGAGGTACTGTAGGGAGGGCAGCATTAGAGAAGTGCACGACTTCTTTTTGAATAGACCTTTTGCGATGACGCATTGCGATGACATGGTGACTCGGGTCTGTAGGCACGGGATGGAAGCACGGAACGGATTCAAGCCTGCAGGTGGCTACGTTCGCCGTGGTCCGCTTTCGTCTTGCTGCCGCGTTGAGCCGCGATCTCGTTGACTCCAGGCGTGAGTGCTTCGTAGCTCCCGCTACGAAGTTCCCGCTTGTGGAGACGGGGGTTATCGGGGTTTTCGCCACGTAAAATTGGTATGGCCAAGAATGAAGAAGAGCAGGAGCGCTACCGGCCTACAGTGTTGCGTCACCTGGCAGGCCAGGAACTAAGATTGGGGCCGTACGGGAATGTGTTGAAGAAGGTGGTGCATACTACGAATCGGCCCCAGATACCTGGTTTGCTGCATTCATCGGCCGCCAAAATCCGGTTCAAGGTGTGCGATGGTATTGTCGACTCAGTGGACCCTGTGGAAGGGCACGCAGTGGTGTGCATATTTGACAAGGACATGGGCTGGTTTGACTTGCCCGAGGATGTCTCGGTGGAGGAGATTCTGAGGGAGGAAGCGGAAAGGACGGAGGACGCGGTGGCAGAGGGTGCAAATGACGACCCTTTGTTGGCCTTTAGTACGAGACGGTCTTGGCGCAAGTGGGACGTTCCTATAGCAGCTAGATTGGGGAATTACGTATACAGCCATGCGTTGGCTAACGTGATACGAACTATGGTCGTGGGCGAGAAGGCTTTGTTCCAGTACGTGGGCCCTGAGGAGCCAAACGCCTACCCCAATATGGAGTTTGATAAGGGGTTCACAGTCTACGTGGAGTGTGAGGAGTTGTACAGTAGAGAGAAGCTCAACCCGCTTGACTACTGCAGTTTGGTTGAGTCTTGGAACAGTTTCGATCCGATGATTGACACAGTTCGCTACAAGGAGCGCTGCCATGAAAACGAGTACCAGGTCGTCTACGACCAAGAAGCCTGGCTGTTTGTACCGTTATCTGTACAGAAGGACTCTCGGCGGTGCCAGATCCTTTCGGTGGTCGAGTTTGACATGAGTGTGTGCACACGCGAAGGTACCGAAACTTGGGAAAACGAGCAGTGTACCATCGGGCTGGCAGACATCAACCCGTGGCTGGAACAAGCGCTGACTGGCGAGTGTACACTCTTACTGGATTGCTTCATCTTGCTGCCCTTGCAACCACGCGAAGATATAATCCGGAGGAAGGACTGGGGAGACTGCGCCTCCTGCTCAGACCTCCTCGCCGTCTCAGACAAGAGCTACGACGACGTGGAGTACTATATACCTCTGGACGAAGAACACGCGTTCGACGCCCGGTACAGAAGGTCGCCCGAAGACGTGACCTATCGCAAAGGCCGGTTCGGAATCCTGCCGTCCAGCCGCAACCAAAAGCGCTTCATGAACTTGACACATGGAGCCATCGTCACCTCGCTTATCGTCCGAAAGATCTGGCTCCTTCCAGACATCAGGTCCGGCGTCTATGATCCCATAACTGACACGAACAGCGCCCATGAATCCTCACGTCAACAAGACGGAAAGAACAGTGAACAAGACGGGGAGTGCAGCGAACCCAGTGGCCAAAAGACAGAGGACAAGGCGACCAAGGACGAGGCGGTGTTCAAGGCGTCTAACAATGAGTCCAGCGCGGCCGAGGCCAAGTCGACGGAGGCCAAGTCGACGGAGGCCAAGTCGACGGAAGGTGAGCCGGCAGGGAGTAAGGGACTGGATGTTGACGACTCGAGCGAAGGTTTTGTGTCGTCGGAGGATGAGTACGGCAGTGATCTGGTGAGTGAAGAGTACGATCCTGCAGCGTATAAGAGCCAAGAGGTGGGTGGTGAGCCGTTAGAGGCTGATGAGGTGTATGGGTATATATTGAGTTACGCACGACGCATTATGGTGTTGGGGGATGGCTTGAGCGCGAGGGGGTTGCATCTCGATGCCTTCCGTTTGTATTCACTGGCTCTGACTGACTTGGAGTGCCAGAGCACGAATGTGGAATACGAGAAGTGTCGGGAGTTGCCTCTGATTCAGGTGCGGCGGGGCTTGCGCAAGAAGATGGTTGGTAATTTATGCTTTCTCGGCGGGTACCGACACGCGCTTTGGATGCTGAACGAGTACTTGGTCGACGACTGTCCCGACGATCCCGAGATCTATCTCTGGCTCGGGCGCGCGGAACAGGGCTTAGGGCGCTATGACTCGTCCATCACCCGCTTTAAGTACGGCGCGCTCTTAACGACCGCCGAACCCAGCCGCCCTCGGGGCGACGGATCTGGGACCTACCGCGCCGGGTCTAGGACCAACGGCGCCGGGTCTGGGACCAACCGCGCCGGGTCTGGGACCGACTGGATCGACTGGCAGAAAGAGATCGACGCATCCAATCGCCTGATCAGAGAGGCCCCCAAGTCCCACTTCGACTTTGCGGGCGCTTTCAAAGGTTATTCGGACGGTCGGCAATCGGTTGATCATCAGAATGTTGGCCGAGCAGTGGAGGCGGCTGCGACGCCGAGTCAGGGCCGAACGGTGGAACGTCGGTCGATCAACATGGACTCGGAGGAGGAGCGGCCGGAATACGAGCGGCTATTGGCGGAACATGCTGTAAAGCTTGGCACTTCCGAGTTCCGGCCGCCTGTGCCGCCGGACGAATTTGACGTGTCCCGGTTCGGTCGTTCCTGCCGCCACCGAGTGCGCTACTCCGAGTGCAGCCAGTGCTCCGAGGATGCTGACTGCGCAGAATGGTTCGACGACTTCGGCTCCCACAATGAACGCCTCCAAATCTCCGACGCGTATCTCAACGACGAAACGAGACACTTCCTTGAACGCTTCGGCTTCCAGTGCAGACCCGTACGACCTGCCGCAACGGAAGACCCCGACCACCCCCAATACTTGGCAGACGACTACTCAGAAGACAACCCTCAGGAATTGAAAGACGACCACCCCAAAATTTTAGAAGATATATATGGCGGCTCCCACGACGACGGTTCTGACGACGGTTGCTCCCCTGATGACTCCCCCGACGACTCCTTGCTAGATGATTAATCGCACGGGGGGACCCAATCGCAGATGTACACGAACCACGTATGGAGCCAAGTTAGGGATTCAGTTCTGGTGACCCGTTTTTCGGACAATAGTTCTGTTCCAAAGAAAGCCACAAACCACGACCGCCGCCGACCGCCGCCGACCGCCGCCGACCGCCGCCGCCGACCGCCGCCGACGATGTCCCTTCCTTCATACAGACAAACATGTCAGCCGGGCGGCTGGCTGGATCTGCAAGATTGAAAGGATTGGTCGGCAGATGTGCTGTTGGCCAAGTTAAAAAAATACGCTCACTGTCGGTCAGTTGGTCTGCAGTACTTAATGCTAACGGCGGTTAGCACTGGCGGTTACCACTGGTTGGTGAGGGTGTCGCCTTTCCATTCCTGTCCCCAGGATTTGTCGTTTGGTCCGTTTCCCCATGCCTGTCCCCAATGGTCGGTTCCGTGTGCTGCCCATTTGCGGCACCATTTGGATGAGTCTGGCTCTTCTCCCCATTCTTCGCGCCAGGAATCTTGGTCGTGTCGGCCTGTTTTGATAGCGTGCTTGAAGTCGGGTCCTTCGGTCCATTCTTCTAGCCAGTCTTCGCCTTGTGCGTTGGCACCTTGCTTGTGTGCCCAGACATGTGTGCGGTTGCCTGTGCGGTCATAAGTTTCTTGCCATTCTTCAAGCCAGGAGTCCCCGGCTAAGTTGTCTCCTCGTTTGCAAGCGGTTTTTCGTTCTTTAGTTTCATTCCACTTCTCAAGCCAGTTGCCGTGGGTCTCGTTGAAACCGGTCTTGTATGCCCAGGTCTCGCCTTCGGCGGTCACACCGTAGTGGTCGGAGTAGCGGTCCACTAGTCGCCCATCTTCCCATCTCTCACCGTCCTTCTTTGTTATCAGATTCCCACCCGCATCCGTCTCGTTCCTTTCGCGCCATGACCGTCCCGCCTCTTTACCCCAAGTTTCACGCCATTGCTCTGACCCACGGCTGCCCCACAATTCGCCCCACTCCCGGGACTCCTCTGCCGTCTCCTTTTTCCACGCCTTCTCCAACCATTCCTCGTCTCCGGAGTGCCCCCATTGCTCACGCCAACTCACTCCTTCCGCATTCCGCCCACTCTTCAAGCCCCACCGCTCACCAGCTGCATTCACGTGCCACTCATCCACTTCATTAATCGTCTTGTCGAACACTCGGTGGTGCTCCACCCAAACTTTGCTAGATCCCACGCCTGGATCCAAACCGTCTACTCCACCGTCATTTTCCGTGCCGCCATCTACAACCCGGGTGCGTTCATCTACTGTGTGTCTGGCAGGGTTGTTCTTTTCCAGACGGTGTTCCAACATCCGTCCAGCACCATCCCAACGTTCAAACCAGTCTTCAGTGGCGTCCGAACCGAAGTCGTTGTGTCCGTACTTCTCAGTCTCGATGCAGAGGCCTTGCTGGTAGTGTGTAGTGTGCGTCCACTTCTCACGGTGACAACCGCCGTCCGGTTGCTCACTCCACTTCTCGCCCTTCACCACCTCACACTGCAACTCATCACTCACAAATGTTTGCACACGATCCCTCACATCCCCCCACGCCAACCCCCCGTCTCGTCGACGCCACTTCGCACTCCACTCGCGCTCCGCGCCACCCCGCAACTCATGTCCCCATTCCTCGCGATAGCTTTCACCCGAACCCGGATCATAACTCTCCACGCTCCCGCGCGAGGACTTGGACCGCACGTCCACCGTTCGTCGCCGCCGCGAATACGCTCCCGTCCGCGAATTGTGACTCCATTCCTCTTCCCACTTCGCCTCGTCGGGGACCGCCGAGGCGCCGTCCTCCAGGGTTGTAGGGTCCTCCCGAGTCGTCGGGTCCTGAGTCGTCGGTTCCTTCCGAGTCGTCGGGTCCTCCCGAGTCGTCGGGTCCTTCCGAGTCATCGGGTCCTCCCGAGTCGTCGGGTCCTCCCGAGTCGTCGGGTCCTTCCGAGTCGTCGGGTCCTCCCGAGTCGTCGGGTCCTCCCGAGTCGTCGGGTCCTCCCGAGTCGTCGTGGCATCCTTCTTTGCAGAAGCCGGCCCACCCTTTTTGGAGCCCCAGCGGCTGCCGGTGACGGGGTCTTCATAACGAACCTCCTCCCACTGTTCGCCATCACGCAGGTAGCGCGCCTCCGTTCGCAACACGCGTCCGCCGGGCTGCAACGTCGTCACTTCGCGGACCGTATCGCCATCGTTCCACTTCTGCTCCGAGTCAGCCTCCACCAGTTCGCGGCGCCCGTCCACTACGCGGTAGCGCTCAAACGTGCGCCACAGACGTCCGCGCACACGATCCTCGCCCACGCGCGACGTCACCACCTCGCCCGCACGCATCTCCAGCCGCTCGACCCATCGTTCCTCATCCTCCCCACTATGGACCGCAGTTCCGGTGGTAGTCTCCGTCGCGATTCCAGTCACGGTTTCGGTTGTAGTCTTGGTCGTAGTCCCGGTCTCGATTCTGGTTCCGCTCTCGGCGGTGGTCTTTGGGCCGTGCCGGGCGTGTTGCGTCACACGTTTCTCCACGCGTAGCGTACCGTCATGTTCCTCCCAGCGCTCCTGCCACTCGCGGCCGGCCTTCGTGTCCTGGCCGCGTTTGGTGCCGAAGCGTACAACCGTGCCCTCCTGCGTCTGCCACTTCTCGACCCACTCGTCGCCTGCACGTTGGCCCCAGTGCAGCGTACCGTCCGACCACACCTGTTCCGTCACTCCCTCTTGGGTCTCGCGAGTCTCGCAGTGCAACGGCCCACCATGCAACACCAAGGTCCCCGAGCTCGCAGGTGCTGAGTTTTTCGCCGCTGTGTACATAGCCGCTGTCTCATTCGGTGCGGCCGAGTCTACTCCTGTGGCAGTAGGGGTCGCCGTTAGGGGCGTCGACACTTCCGCCAGCGTGCCTGAAAGAAGGGAGTTCGCCAGGCCGGAATGCAGGGTGCGTACCGGGCTCTTCCGGATGGTCCTTTTTCAGCGGCAACGGATCACCGACAAAGTGCGACAAAGCCGTCTGGTTCGAGTCCGGTGGGGCCTCCACCGCCTGCAGCGCCGCTTCGGCGTCGGGGACTTCAGTTACAACATTTGTGCCTCCGAGGGGGCGTCTAAGCATCGATAAAAAAGCTGCTACAAAAGAGGGAGTGGAACAACTCCGTCCCTCCTCCCCTCAGCCTGCACTGCCTATCGTCCAGCTTCGCCCAGCCGAACCACTGCGGTGCGATGCACACCGTAAGCGTGGGTTTGTACGTGCACTATTGCCGGACCGCGCGTGTGCACTCCCCCCAGCTAGGTCGGTTGCAGATACGCACTCCCCGGTGAGCGGCAAACACGCGCGGTCATCATTTTAAAACAAGAACGCTCACTGCTGCGGCCGCGCAGGCCAGACTCACAGAACCACTCAGACGTTCGCCAACGATCGCAAATTTGCCCAGCACCTACTCAACAAGTATTAGCCAGCAACCATTGTCAGCCTACCGCATAAAAGCCGTCATTCCTGTGGTTAATCAGCCCTGGAAAGGTTCCCTTGAGGTATGCACACGTGCATATCCCCAGCAGCAGAACAACAATGAGTGATTGCAAGCTGAACAAGGCAGTCATTTCATCCAGTAGGAATTTTTATATCCAGACAACGGTGGTTCGAAGCAACCTTGGCGCAGTGGCAATGATTAAGACTGATAAAGTCCAGAGACCGGCAAAAAGACAGGCCCGACAAAAATTGGCAGCGAACGGTCTGGTTCGACTGTTGGCCTAGCGACGAGTATGTGACTCGTCGTGCGTGGCCTGGTGCGCGCCCTTGGGCACGTCGCTTGGTTCGCAAAGACACCGAGTCTTTATAAATACATTCAGTCCACGGCTGTTAGCACACGGCTGTTAGCATACGGCTGGCTGTTAGCTCAGGGCTATTCGCCTAAGGCTGATAGCTCAGGGCTATTCGCCTGCGGCTATTCGGTTAGGGGTAATTCGCCCCGCCGCAGATCACCATTTTTCGAAGATGCCGGCGGTGGCGGGGTTGCCTACTTCGGGAGTGAAGACGCCGGCGAGAGGGCTGCAGGAGTTCGAGTTACCGCATGAGACTTTGTGTTGGGCGAGTATCTCTTTGATGGCGTTGCTATTGTTATCATCGAGTAAGTTACTCATGCTTGGCAGCGCATCAATATCTGTACCTTTGCGTAGTCTCCGAGCCTCACCGGCGGAGTAGATGATCACTCCGACACGCAGTTGATCGGTGGGCAGGTCCTGCAACAGCGCCGCGACTTGTACCGTCGCCCACGGCGCCTCTCCGAAGTAGTGACTCACTTCATCGGAAACAAATAACTCGTTCACATACACACGGAACGTCACGTTCAACGTATCCGCCAGCGATAAATGCACCTTCAATCGTGCCTCATCCATCGTCAACATCATCCTCAAAGGCACAATCACATTGCTACTCGTCGCCATCAAATACCTCGGAGACACCAACCGAAACGACGACTGATCCATCGCACTCTAAGCGAATTATGTTACATCAGCGCGGGCGGAGGGGGGGGCAGACCGGTGGGGGGGGGCAGGACCGGTGGGGGGGCAGACCGGTGGGGGGGCAGACCGGTGGGGGGGCAGACCGGTGGGGGTCGGTGTTGCCTCACGATGGAGAATCCGTTTACGTTCCATTCGGCATGGAACAGCGATCCTCCTGCGCTGCTCGTACAACGGGTGGAAGAGGTGCCCACAAAATCGGACAGGAGCCGCTTGCGCGCGGGTCCCCGGAAGTCAAAGGTGCCCACTTCCGTTGGTCGTTGCAAGACGGGCGATTGTTTAAATAGATTCCGGAACCGCAGCTCGCGCTCCAATGCCACGGCCGGGTCCTCTTCCGAGTAAACCGCCTTGATTACTGATACAAAAAGTCCGTCAACCGCATTTTGAGATTTCAGTGCTTCTTCATTCACATTCTTCACTAAATAATCATCCATCTAAAACCACACAATCCATACTGTGTGCGCAACCCAGCTACGCAACCCTCACTGTCCTCTAGGGGTACCCACACTGCCCATTCATGTAGGTGTATGTACCTCAGGCCATACCCGCTGTAGTCGGCCGCTGTAGTCGGCCGCTGTAGTCGGCGCGTGTGCACACACGTGTTCACATTGTTTTGCAATCGGATAGGTCATCATCTTACTTGCAAAAGCAGATACAGGCCGTGGGCATCCGGTAAAAGTGACAGTAGAGATGTTATTTCTTTCAACCATTCCACTTCTTCTGTGTCATTCTTGTTGGGCATTTGTGCAGGGAAAAATTTAATGCCGGTCGTCCAGCCTAAAAAGAAGTTGGAGCAGATAGAGAGGGCGAAGAGCACCTTGAGCAGCAGTGGACTCATTGACTCGGAGGCGACGAAGGGTGCTATCGACCAGCTATGTGAGTTGCACATGGAGCAGCATAAGTTGAGGGTGGAATGCAGAAGAGAGTATGCGGTATTAATCCAGAAGTATTTGAAGGCGTCGAAGCCGTTGTACGAGAAGCGAGCTGAAATATTAAAGCCGAGATCTGATACGCAAAAGTCTCTGGTGACCGACTTTTGGTTGCAAGCACTAAAGCACCACGCTACCTTTAGTGCCAGCATCGAGGTGTGGGACGAACCAGTGCTTAAACACATCACCGACATCCAAGCTGACTGCCTAGACGGTGATTGGCAAAAGTCCTTCAGGATAACTTTCCACTTCGAGCCGAACGCATTCTTTACTAACAGTGTCCTTACCAAACAATTCGTCATGGACGAAGACGAAGAGACAGGTGAGAACTTATTGGTCCAAGCTATTGGCACCAAGATTGACTGGAAGCCCGGAAAAGACGTCACTGTCAAAATCATATCCAAACGTCAAAGACATAAACGTAGGATTCACATCATTACAATCAGCACACACCGATACACACCACACACACTCTTGTTAAACGTGTTTCGTATGTGTAGTGTCTAAGGAGATGCGAACGGTTACTGTAAAGAAGGCCAGACCGTCTTTCTTTAATTTCTTCCGTACTCGTGTGTTCCCGACTGAGCAGGAGTTACAGGTCATGCGTGAGTCGGAGGTGCAACGGCTGGAGAACTATTTTTCGGTCGAGTATGAGCTGGGCCAAATCCTTCGGGACAGAATCGTACCCTTGGCTACCGGCTGGTACCTAGATATCGAGTACGACAGCGAGGAGGACCTGGAAGGAAGCATGGCTTGCGAAGCCAGCGACGACGAGGACGAAGAGGACGAAGAGATTACTCAAGACGACTGAAGAAGTGCCCATACTCAACGACCGATCAAACCGAAGGGAGGCGCCCGGACAAAAGTTGGACTAACGTGCGGCCCCCTTCCCTAAGAGTTATAAGAGGAGCTCGTTGGTCTAAGAGGAGCTGATTTTTCAAGGCTCACTTCTCTACTGTAATTGACTACTGCCCGATTCATTACTGTCTAATTCACTCACTGTATTTATAGCCGCATTTTTGGTCTGGGCCGAATCAGTTGGAATTCTCCTGGAAGGCACAACCCACTGCAACAACCCGATTGGGAATAACCCGATTTGAAACAACCGACATCATAAGCTAATCCAGATCAGCTTCTTTGATGGCGCCCTTTTCTGTATTAGCAACCCTCCTGCTGTCAGCCACCCAACCGTCACAACTGTTTTCGTCCCGGTTTCCTCAATCAGCCAGATTGTGCTCTAGCACTGGATGCGTTACAAAATAGACACATTTTGTTCCAGCACTGACTGTAATTAAGTATACAGATTGTGGGCTTGGATGTACTGTAGGACTGACGGGAGCACGTAGCGGTCGACCTTTCCCGTTTGTCCTTCTTTGAGCCACTGGCGCACTCGGGTGCTGCTAATTTCTATGTAACAGTCCTCTCGAACGGGACAGCGAACGAATTTCTTTACGTGTTCGGCCGGCAGCGGGCCGCTCGGGGGAGCGTAGCCTTTTCTCGGCATGATGAGGAAGAGCGCATTGTCTCTCATCCAGTCACCGCGGACCCAGTGGCTCATGCGGCAGCACTGGTCCTCGCCGATGACCACATAGCATTCCTCGTCCGGGTGCTGCTCGGCGAACAGGTCCAGCATTTCGTAAGTTGGAACGTACCGGCCCTTTGCGATCTCGGTGTCATCCACTTCAATGTCCTCCACGAGGGGCTCCATGCATAAATCCCGGTACTCGTTCAGTGCTGTCCGAATCATGTCCAGCCGCTGCTGATCCGTGGCGTGCACGGCCTTGTCGCCGCGACCCAGCTGACCACAAGGTATTATACGAATCGTGTCCAATAGCCGATTGCCCTAACCGCATACCTCGTCGTCCGTGCATTTGCGCCGTTAATGAAGTGTGTGCACACGCGTGTGCGATCGGCTGGCGGCTGCTTACTTGGTCATCTGTTTGCGCTGATAAGAGTTTTATCTGGCTAAGGTGACCCACCGTGGGCGGGTCGAAGGCACCGCCGAAGAGCGCGACCTTTTTCATGTCGAAAATGAATATTCCGCCTCTGTATGCCAATGGAGACCCCCAAGACGTAAACGACGAGATACCTCCTTGGTAAGCACTCTGCAGGATTAGGGGACCGAGTTCTCTGGGGGAAGGTGTTCCGGGGGTAGAGTTCAACGAGTTGCCCCGGGGGGAAGGGGCGGGATTACGAGTACAGAATATTGCCTGGGGAGTATCTGGTTTTGCAGTTTTATCCGGGGTACGAGTACGCCGGAGGAGGCCCGTCGTCGGTGGCAAAAGACGAAGGAGTGGCGGGTTGCAAAGAAGGTGGACGAGATATTGGAGATTGCGCATCCGAATTTTCTGTACATCAAAGAGCGGTATCCACATGCTTTGCACAAGATTGGGTCTAAGGGAATGTATATCTATATTGAGCGTCCTGGACACGGGCGGCTGGCGGAGGTATGGTCGGCGGGGTTGACGTTGGACGACATGGAGCAGCATTATACGTTTACGACCGAGTATCTGTGGCGCGTGTTGGAGCCGCGGGAGGACGCGCAGTTCGTGTCTGTTTTCGACATCGATAACTGCTCAATGTCGGACCTAACGGGGGACACGTTCTCTATGCTGAAGAGGTGCAGCCAGGTGATTGGGCAGCACTACCCCGAGAGAGCGCACAAGATCTTCGTAGTTAATGCACCGGGCTGGGTCTCTTGGATTTGGTCGACCATTACACCTTTCCTGGACCCTATTACCACCAAAAAAATCAGCATCATCAAGAAGGGCAAGGACCACATAAAGGAGATCACAGAGTTTTGCGACGTGCAAGATCTCCCCCCGGAAATCGGCGGCTCGGATTCCATTATGCTGGGTCATAGCGAAGCCGAGCAGGGTATGTTGGCGTTTGTCAAAACAGTTAATGAGAAACATAACGTACCAACGGAAGTAGACAGCTGCCGACCCATGAACAAGTAGTTTTTTTTCATTGGCAAACATGGTTGTTTTCAATGTCGTCACTTTCAACCTGCGCGGCCACCTTGGGGCTAGCTTAGTTGGAACTTAGTTAGAAGTCAGGTGGAGTCCAAGTCAGGTAGAGTCCAAGTCATCTCGGGACATACTTAGTAAAGGAGCAGAAGACACTGCACCTTGGCCAGTTATGTTATTGTGCACTCTATGGTACGACTGTTAAGTCAAGTGTTGCTGGGCGCCACAGTCCTCCATGGCTATGTTTTGACTAAGTTCGTCGGGCGACAGCGCCTGTGGATGTCTCGGGTGGTGGGGCTTGGTTGTGACCTTTTCAAGCCGCCGTCGAACCGGTGGGTTCTGGATCCTGCATCTTTGCCGGTAACGGAACTCCTACAGTATACTCCTGTACAAGAGTACTTGCGCGCCTTGGAACGGTTTTGCGACCCACCGACCAAAGCGTTTGAGACTGTACTGCTTCAGTACCCTGTTTCGACTGTCTATATTCCGTCTCTGGATGCCGAAGAAGAGCTCCCGGCCACTTATCAGCCGAACTGCCCAGATGTGACTATCCCAGAAGCCTTTCAAAATTCGGTATTTCTATCGGTCTATGAGCAAATAAAACTGGTTACAAATCTGCTGGTTATACCCACATCGGAAATGGACCAAGTGGGCAGCTTCACAGGCTTGCCCATGGACCCTGGTATTCCCACGTTCAACATGGATAGTCGATGTGACGAAGTGCAGATCTTTGGATCGTACATACTTGCTTTCCGTGACTACATATCAAAGGTACCGGACTTCTCATCTTTGAAGGAGCAGATCATAGCTCACTTTCGTTCGATTCTTTGCGAAATGGAATTGGCCTTGCAGACCAGCAGGAAGCACCGGCTGGTATTGGCTGAAAACTTCGTGGAGAACCTGCGGGGGGAGATGCTATATTCGCCGGACGAAGAGAATTTAGAGGAGGTGGTGTACAACATTTTCAAAGTGCTACGTGCATATGACACGTTTGTGAAAGATTGGACGGCATTGTCCAAGCAGACGTTGCCTTTTACGCGTACGCGTGACGCCGAGATGGAGTCGATAAAGGCCTTCGGACACAGTATCCGTGCTTCCTCAGTGATGCGGTCTGCTCAGACGGACAGTGTGTGTCTCAAAGTGAGTCGCAGTGAGCTTCTTGTGGAAAAAGAAAAGTTGAAGGACCTGACTCGGGCTCGGGCGCGGAATAAGGAAGTGGAGAAGGCGACGCAGCGGGACCGCCCGGTGGTAAGTCCGGAGATGCAGGAACTGCTCGCGTCCATGGCGCAAGAACGCGGTCAACTGTCCTGGGACGGCATGAACCTAAACAACGAAGACAAGTCGGCCCGGAAAGAAGAATCTCTCTTAGAGAGCCCACTGTTGGTGTCTTGGCTCGACTCGGAGCTTGGTTCGTATGCACCCAGTTTCTTCTACTCGCTAGGCTCCTTCTTAGCCGCGGCACAAAAAGCCACTGACAACTCACAACTGCGCTTTTTGCTCGACTTGCTACCCGCCGTGCGAGTCCGCAGCGAGTACGACTTGATGGCTTTAACGGACTACCTGTCTAAGTCATTTTTTTCGCCGCAGTTCACGGAACCGCTGATGGACTTCTTGTTTAAGGAGAGTCTACCCTTCCCACGTGATCGCTGGTCAGGAATCGCAGACGGAATGAGTGCCGGAGCACACATTTTCTGGCGCCAGGTAGTGACTAAGGCCTTCGACGACGCCTCGATTCGTCTAGTGCCTTGCTTCACCACCAACCCCCACTCGCACGACCTGGGCTACCTTGACGAAAACTATTTCGACGCGGCCAGGACGACGCCCAAGCGGTCGGAGCCGGCGGTCGCCCCCTTTCGTGTGTGCTCGTACGATGATGTGGAACGCGACCTTGTTCGGCGATGGATCAACACCCATCAGGACCTCTCTTCGTGGGTCCTAAAGTGTGAAAGCGAGCAGTGTGTGCCCGACCCCGTGGTGTGCCAGGTGCTGTTGGGTCAATCAAGGACCGCCAGCAAGGGAGTGGATCGGGGGGCAATGGATCGGGGGGCGGTAATGGATCGGGGGGCAGTGGATCGGGCGGTAGAGCGACCGTCGGTAGAGCGACC
>NW_011645799.1:108187-143105 GCF_000223845.1 Gregarina niphandrodes | reverse complement strand
CGGGGGGCAATGGATCGGGGGGCGGTAATGGATCGGGGGGCAGTGGATCGGGCGGTAGAGCGACCGTCGGTAGAGCGACCGGTAGAGCGACCGTCGGTAGAGCTGCAGCGATTGGTTCTCAAGTTGGTGGTTAACTGCCGCATCAAGCAGATCGTGGCAGGGGCTGGGATCATGTTCCCCACGGAGGCGACATACCACGTGCTCTTCCACTCGGCGCTGGATCAGCTGGAGGACCCGACGGGCCTGACGACGCCTGAGAATGAGTTGACATTGACGTTTGATCCATTGTACGCTGTGATGAATCTGCCTACCCGGAGCAGTGGATTCCCATTGACCTTGTTTTCGGTGCTTAACGAGCCGGGACGCAAACAGCATTTGAATTTCCAGCGGTTTACACGTGACTTGGATTTCAAGGCGGTGACGGGCAAGACGTGCAACGGGTTGTTGGGATGGACTGTGCACGGGTTACGCAGCGCCAACTACGCACCACATATGACTCCAGGCGTGTTGATGATGGTGCACCAGCTGAGCAGTCGGTGCGCAGCCTTGGACGAGCATGAACGGGCATATCTGCGTTGGGTACTGCAGTACTGGCTGGAAGCACCAATCGACTCCTTTTTGCCTGAGCTTCGGACTGGCCACATCTTGCCCAGAGACTTCGCAAAACTAGCCACCGACTCACCCGGCAAACCTGCCAGAGCCGGCCTTCGCCTCATGCACTGCCGCTACTTCCAACACTACTTTGGCACAGAGGAACTACCACACTGGGGCAACACCCACCACAGTCACAACATGTGCATGGAAGTCGACTTCTTTGGCTACCTTCGCCACAATCTCGATCTCACGCGCCGCTGTCTGAATGTGAGCCACAGCAAAGAGCACCTCAAAAAAGCACTCAAAGTCGTCCTCCAGTCGAGAACACAACTACTTGAACCCGGAGAAATTCTCAGAGCCATCTGCCAACGACTCGTACCGGAAGCCGCCTTCCGCAAAGCACTCAACAATGTCCTCTACCTTGTCGACCGCGTGGTAGGTCTCCTCCAACTTGAGCAACGAGACCGAGACACCGAACAACCAGTAACACCCGGGAGGGAGACTGAGGGGACCCCAATCAACGACCGTATGGAAACTGAAGGGGCGGATGGGCGGGAAGAAAGTCGGGAGGAAGGTCGGCGGAACAAGGAAAATCACCCGGGGGAGGATCACCCGGGGGAGGATCACCCGGGGGAGGAAGGGGACAATCAGAGGGGGGAAGGGTCGTCGGAGTTGGCAGATGTGTGTGAGCAGTTGGCCGTCTTCTTGTCAAAGGAGTGGATCATTCTGGGTCAGCACATCGATAAAGCGGTATTGCACACGATGATAGCTCTAGGTTTGTACGGATGTGGTTCTGCAGACCCTCGGTCGGTATTCTTTAATAGAGCGTTCCGTGCGCTTTTTTCGTTGGAGAAGGCGCACCACTCGGAGGAACCTGATGAGCTAGGTGGGCTGGATATTCCGGTAGTATCAATGTCAGATCCGGTTCGTTTAGCGCTGTTTTATCGCGAGTTAGAACGGCGCGATGACTTGTTCCAAGTCGTCTGGCCCAAGGCGCTCGAGGCCTGGCCCGCGGACATGAACCTCAGTCTCTGCACCGAGCTATTGGACTCCCTCCGCAACGTTATGACCGCTCCCTCCGACTGGGCCACGATGCACCGCGAAAAAAGCCGCTTCTCATTCGTCGCTCTTGGCACCAGCACCATGGTACTCGCCTCCGCCAACCTTGCCAACTATCTCCAGACTATCGAATTCATCCACTACCGCATACACAGCTCGCAACCCGGCCACTGGTTCCAAGATCTCCTGAACATCTCCAAACAGTGGCGAACATGCGCCGATACAAGACCCCCACAGCTAGGCAACGACCAGCAGGGCAGGACCCTACAAGGCAAGGCCCTACAGGGCAAGATCCAACCAGAGGAAGCAATGGGCGAAGCACCCGATGTATGGGCCAATACGTATCAAGCTGTATGGGACGGGTTCAAACTGACAAAGTAGCACTACTAGGAGCATCGCACATTACGACTAGGAGGACCTGTAATAGGAGGCGCCAACGTCCGACGGATTTGCGCCAAGGCGCGATGCATGTAGGCCTAAAAGCGAGTGATCCCCACCAAGTCAGCGCTCCCGAACGTGTCATTGAAGATCAATGGTGGTTGATACTAAAAAGAGTAAAGGACGGGAGTAGAGTCGGCTTTAAACCATGACTTGAGCCGAGTTGACAAAGTCCCCGTGGAGACGTACGCATCCAGGCCGACACGCGTGTCCTGGTGGAACCATGTCCTAACGGAGGCGGCGGAAGCGTTACTCGAATTGGAGAAGAGATATGAGTTTGATGTAGCATATGAGTCTATTGAGCATGACGCCGAGCTTGTTCCAATGTGCGGAGGAGACGGTGTGAATAGCGTGAACGAGCTTGACATATTCGGTTTTGACTGCGTTATGTTCCACCGGCTGTTTGGAGAGTGTGTTGAACAGATGCTCACCGTGGTAGTGGAAGAAGAGCTTGACCAAGACTTGCACGAAGTCCACAGCTACGCCCTCCTGGCACCAGTGCGCCAGCGCTTTCAGGAACTGCAGGCGATCTTGGTCGGATTTGAGGTTCAAAATCTGTAGATGGATTTGCGGGATCCTCAGCGCCAATAACCCTTCCAGACTCACCGCATCCTCTCGGGACTCTCGAGAAGTCTTCTCGTGGCCAAGCGTTTCGTCGCCGGGTCCCGGTGTCTGGTCGCCGACAGTGGCTGCGGTCGCGGGCGAGGACGCCTGAGTCATCCACGTGTCTTCACCGTCGCCCCAGCCTGGTAGATCGCCTTCCGCAGACTTGACTTGGTCGTGGGTGGCTGTTTGAGTGACGGGCATGCTTGCCTTGACTTCGCTGTAAAGGAAGAAGGGTAGTTCGTCGTCTTTGCGTTCCACACGCGGTTTTTCGGCCTCGATACGGATGGTCTCCCAGTTAAGTAAACGTCCGAGTTGGATGGGGCCCCAACGCGGATCGCTCTTGAGGCAGTCAACGTCCGGCGTGTCCGGTAGGTGCCGGACCCAGTCCGTAGCTTGCGCCATATCCAGCTTGTCCTCCAGCTCGTCCTCCGGCTCGTCCTCCGGGGTCATGTCAACGGGCGGTAACTCGACCGCCCGCGGATGCTTGACGCGACCCGTCTGGTTCGTACGCAACTCCGAGGTGAACAATGCCAGATTCGCCCACACGTACACAGCGCCCTTAGGAAAGAGGGCCTCCGTCAGCCGGTCCTGCGCCCCGCTACCCGACGTGTGTGTCTTGCTGCTCGGGGCGTGTGCAGTCAAGACGAACGCGCCCGACGGATGGAACGTGAACGCCGTCACGGCGCAGGGGAAACGCATCCACTCAATTAAGTTGTTGCTCACCAAGTCGTAAATCATCAAATCGCCTTCCGTCCCGGCCGTCTCGGCGGTGCCGTGGGTGACGGAGAGTGCCAGCCAGTTGCCGAGGGGCGATATGTTCGCGTCCAGGACTCGGCCAGCCAGGGGCCCGTAGCAGCGGAAGAGCGACTTTCGGAGAAGGTCTGCGACCAGGACGAGAGAGGTGTGGTCGGGTCCAGTAAAAGCGATGGTGGCGACGTTTCCGTCGAAGACGGCCTTGGTGATGGCGACTTGTGTGAGATCGTCCCAGCGCGATTTGCGGAGGTGTTTCCCGGCGCCTTGGAGAAGGGCGGCTAGGTCGACTTGGTCGAGCAACCGTTTTGTGCGGAGATCCCAGACTTTGACCGCCAAATCGCCGGGGGCGGCGGAGGCGGTGAAGAGAGTGGTGCTTTGTAGCGTGTGGAGGAACCGCACGGGTCCGGTGTGTGGTGGTTCCGTTTTGTGTGCGCGGCGGCGTTTTTGTTCGGCGATTTTTTGCTTGATGACTCTGCGTTTTTTGGCACCCTTGAGACTATCGGTCTCCTGAATCGTGGCTGCGGCTAGCGCCTCGAGCTGCTCCACTGTCTCCAGGTCTGGAGGGTGTGCTGTGAAGCAGCCCACCGGTCGGCGTGACTGAAGGTTGAAATGGTGAACAGTCCCATCCGCGTAGCCCACGACGGCGAAGTGGCCGCACTGCGAGAGAGCCACCCCGGTGGCGGGTGCTCGTCCGAAGGTCGCGTCTGCCTTGAGCTCCGCGATCTCCGTCAGCATGTTAGTCAGCGTCTGCTCTGCCGCGCGCTTTTCCGCTCCATCTTCGCCTCCTATGGCGCGCCGCACCTTCTCCATCACCGCCGGCACCAAACAGCGCCGTTCGGCACTCCACAGATACACCTCATGCCTCCCCGCATGCACTGTCACCACATTCGGCCAGTCATAGTGCCGATCCGGCACAAACGCCAGACACAAAATCGGTGGTAAATCGCGCAACGACGTTTTACGCGCTGCGTTTATCGACCGCAATGCCTTCTCCGTTGGGTACACGAAGTGCTGCTGCACTTGGTAGTAACTCAACTCCCCCACACGTCCAGTACCAGCACCCGTGGCACCACAGCCGGGATGGCCGATGTTGCAGGGGCCGCCGGTGTTGCAGGCGGCAAGGAGTTGTTTGGCCTCGTCGCCGTCGTCGTAAAACGCGAGTTGCGCGACTGTTCCCGAAAGTGCGGCGCGTTGCTTCAACACACTCGCGCCGTGCGCCACGTCCTCAATGTGCCACACCTTCAAACTGTTGTCACTGCCGCTGCTGACGAACAGACAGCCGCAAGTGCCGCCCGGAGAGAGTGCGCGCAATGAACATACACCTGTGCTGCAGCAGTCCACCAACGCGTCCGCCGGCGACTGGCCGGTCTTGTGGTCCGCGGCGGAGATCTTGTCGGACAAGTGTGCGCCCTTGAGAGTGTGCGCAAGTTGCATGCGGTCAACGTCGATGACGACGATGTCGCCGTTTGCGCAGGCGATGTAGAGGAGCACACGTTCGGCGGGGTCGTCTCCGTCAGCAGGGTCGTCGTCCCCGTCGGCAGGGTGGCCCTTGCCTCCACCGTTGCCTTGGTCGAGTCGTCGTTTGAAAGCGAGCGCGTTCACCCTGCCTTGTTCGCGGGCAAGAGTTATGGTGCCGAGACACTGGTCGTTTTCTTCATCAAGAAGACAGACCACGGCGGGAAGAAGATGCCGATGTTCGGGACGACGCGAATTGGCCGCAACAAACAGCGCGGGACTGTCGGTCGTCTCGACCACATCCACCTGCCAATCGTCGAGCACGCTAGGGCTTGCCAATGTCCGGTTCCAACCTTCCAGTCGCGAAGCTATGGCCCGCTGAGCCGACCGTAACCGTCGCACGACCGTCCCCGTCGCCGTGTCCACCTCCGCCACCAGCGACCCGAAACCGCCTATATAGTACCGCGCACTCAAAGAACTCGAGACCGAGTTTAAGACCTGAACGGAGACTGGGGCCAGCGACCTGGCGGCGGCCGCACATCCCAAGACACCGCCCAACGGCTGCAACTCAGGCAACGCAAACCGCTTCGCAACCGCACCCGTCCCCGCAGCCAACCGTAACACGTGCCCGCTCCGGTAGAAAGCCAACAACCACCCATCTGCCACCGACAGACCTAACGCCGGCTCTGAGGCGTCTTGGTCCTGGTTGGGGTCTTCAGTGGTGTCCTGGTTGGGGTCTTCAGTGGTGTCCAGGTTGGGGTCTTCAGTGGTGTCCTGGGTAGGGTCTTGGGTGAGGTCTGGGTAGTAAACGGTGTTGCCGTTGTGGTAGAGCCAGACATCTTGATGGCGGTGCCGACATATTATGCTGCCATCGGCAGTGGCCACGAAGGTGTATTCCGCCGTCTTAGGTTCCACGGCGAGGGCGACAATTGGCGACTCGAACAGGCGCGAGGTAAACTTGATGCGCAGGGTATCTGCATCGTAGACCACGAAGCTCGTACCCGCCGCGGCCAGGATGAACTTCTGCGTCCCGTACTCATATACACTGACCGGCAGCCGGTTGCAGATGAGCCCAATGGTCCGCACGGGCGAGAGCACCGGTGCCAGCCTCATGAATGAATTTAAAAACGCCACCAGCCCGGCATAGTCGTGTTTCAAAAAATCGACTGCCTGGAGGTCGCTTGACCTGAAGGTCGCCCGACTTGAGGGGTGGGGAGGTTGGTGGTCACTTAGTTGTTGGGTTCCTGTTCGGTGGCGGGTGATGCAGTGCCGTCGTTGGCGGAGCTTTTGGACTTCTTTTTTGTCGTGCCAATAGTGTGAGCCTTCTTGATGTTCTTCTTGTGGTCTCCGGTATCAGCTCCGTGGCTCTTGGAAGGTTTGAGTGACTTGGATGAGCTTGGTTTGGCTGTAGCGTCTACTTTGGCGGACTTGGATTCACTTAGTACACGAAGGGTGGGAAGTCCTGGCGTGGGAGGATTGGAGGCTTTGGTCTCGAGGAAGACCTTCCACATTTGTTTGTTGTCGAATAGCTTGTAGACAAGTGGTGTTTGTTCGAGACTCGCGCGATGTGAGTATACAACGGTTGGATCAAAGCGGCCACTCATTATGTGTTCGATACAGGTGGTCCAATATCGCTGGATGGGTGCCTGTCCGCAGCCTACCATCCGGATGCCTTTTTCCATGATGCCGCCGATGAGCAGATGGTTGCAGTAACCCACGTAATCCGCGATAAGGCCAATGGTGCCGAACTTTTTGGTGGCGCGAATCATCTCATTGATCACTTCCGAAGAATCCGTCTCGAAGGCCAACGCACGTTCCAACTTATGCATTATGCCCTTCGTGTAACGGAACGCGCCACAGTCTATCGCTCGGTCTAAACCGCCGTTGATATACTCCGTCTTCTTCTCACCCTTGCCATCACCTTTGCTCTCGCTACTCCTGAGTCCTTTGCTATCGCTACTCTTCAATCCTGCCCCCGTCTTACTCTCCTCCCCTTCCCCCTCTTTCTCGCCCTCAACCTCAGGCTTCGAACCCTCGATGTCTACGGACTTACCGATATCGATATCCTCCGGAGCGTTCGGAGACGACGCAACCGATAGACGCTCTCCCTGATCTTTCGCCGTCAACTCTTGGATCGCCGCAACCACGTTCTTCGTCTTCTCAAAATTTATCGTCTCCACATCAAAACGTTCTTTCACCAAATCCAGCCGGTCCTGTACGCTGTCAATCACGATCACACGAGACGCCTTGAACACATTCACCAACCACTGTACCACTAACATCCCGATCGGCCCGCATCCCCACACACCCACGACGTCACCCTCCTGCACACCCGTGTCTGACACGGCGTGGTACGATGTCGGCACAATATCCGCCAGCAACAAGGCCTGCTCGTCCGTCATCTGGTCCGGAACCTTCAACAAATTCGTGTTCGCGTACAACGCGCGCACATACTCCGCTTGGCAACCCGGATACCCCGCCAACATCTACATACATGACACTATAACACCCACCCACGCACAAGCATATGGTACGAATGTGGTACGCGTGTGTGGGCCACACGTGTGCGGCACAAAAACTTACATGCGAGTAGCCAAGGATGCCCGCTGTTTTGTGGCCATACAGCTTCTCCATTACCCGGCTGTTGTTGGTATTGTCGCAGGCGGTGTAAAGTTGTTTGTTGCAGTATTCACATTTGCCGCAGGCCACGTTGAAAGCAAGGACGACTCGGTCGCCTTTTTTGACTGTCGTGACGGCAGGGCCGATGTCTTCGACGATGCCCATGCACTCGTGTCCCATGATGTCATTCGTCTTCATGCTAACCATGTCGCCTTTGAACAAGTGCAAATCGGAGCCGCAGACCGTCGAGCCAGTGGTTCGGATGATGGCGTCCTCGTCGTCAGTTATGGTCGGACGTGGTACCTCCCGCATCTCCAACTTACTCTTGCCCTGCCACGTGCACGCCAACATGCTCTCAGTCGCACTCACCTCACCTTCCGTCTTACAGTCCGTGTTCGTGTGACCAAGCACCCTCTCTGCCAAGTTCGCTGCAGCGTTCATCATGTCGAAATTTCACGGCACTCGAATTTAACCGAAATTAGGTCAAAGATCTGACCAACCCATTTAGACAAACCACTCAGGACCAGATCACAACACAACACAAAGAACATACACGACGAGCACTAGGCGACGAGCACTACGCGACGAGCACTACACGACGAGCACTACGCGACGAGCACTACACGACGAGCACTACGCGACGAGCACTGCGTTCTAAGTCATACGTGAACAGTAACGGAAAAGCAACGGGGCAGGCAGGAACTGGAAAGCAGGAGACAGAAGGCAGGAGCCAAAGGCAGAAACTGTAGACGCCCCAGATGAGGCGGAAAACGCCGAGGGCGCAATTCACGGTAGCCAGCATGCAGGTCGAACCACAGGCAAACGATCCCTTCGAGGACGTCGACCGCAAAGTTAAACGTGCCAGAATGCAACAACTTGGTAATGTACGGATGACACCGGCGTGATGTTCGGCACCCTTGTTGGGGGACCTTGTTAGGGGGCCGTTGTCTGTGGGGCCGTTGTCTGTGGGACCCTTATCCATGCCCCTGCCCCCCTATACCTGAACCAAGTTTTAGTTGCAATTTGAAGTCTTGCGGACAGTGAACCAGCGACCACATCAGCGCGCGGATATTTCTGCTGAGGATATACGGCGTATGCCTGACTACGTTGTGTGCCAGCTCCTTCCTTTTGACCCCGAGTTCTTCTGCAGATGTGAGTCTTTGTCGCCTTAACACTCACTTCCTTGCCACACACGTGTGGACGCACCCTCGACACAAAGTGACCCTCGACACAGAGTGACCCTCGACACAGAGTGACCTTCGACACAGAGTGGCCTTCGACACAGAGTGACCCTCGACACAGAGTGACCATCGATACAGAGTGACCCTCGACACAGAGCGACCCTCGGCACACACCTGAAGGGCCCATGTCCAGACTGCGAGAGAGCTCGTGACGTGTACGGGAAGACCCGAAGAGTGTTATACGCGGGATCCAACCTAGCTCTCGATCGCGCGACCCGCTCAAATTTGCTGGAGACGCTGATTCTGGCGTTCAAGCCCAGCTCTGTCACCTTTCGGAAGATTGCGAACCGAGCGCTGTACTCGGAGTTTACGAATATTAAACACCTCAAGTGCTATGGCAGCGTGTGTCTGGCTCCCCTCATCTCTCCCCGTGTAAGAACAGGCCGGCGGGGCTTGTGACGTTGTGCTTGTAGACAACGGCCTTTCCAGCACTGAGGTGTCTCCAATGTCCGGAAGCTTCGTCGGAGTTTGTGCAGCATGTTCGGTCCCGGTTTCAAACGGAAGGGTTGCCATACATCGGTGGCACAGCTCCAATTAAGAAGCTTGTTGTATCGCTGGACTTTCTGGAGTCCGTAGGAATGTGTACTTCAATCGAGTCCCTGGTCATTTGTTCGCCTGGCTCGAACACGTGTCCAGTGGTCATTGACATGCCGCATCTCGTAAACGTTTTAACATCGCTCTAGCACCACCAGTCGCACTACCCACCCACCTCCCCTACCCACCTTCCCTACCTGCGCTCAATGCCGCCATGGTTGTATCACAGAGGTACTTGTCGTTTCTAATTCATTCCCCTGTTCGACGTCGAATATCCTTTGCCCATTCATCTGTTATATGCGGTTCGTCCTCGCCACCAGCTTCGGCCTCGTTTACCGTCTCCGAGGCCCCCTCCTCTGATGACCCCAGGGGTAGTGACTCGATTGGCAGTGACTCCAGGGGCAGTGACTCGATGGGCAGTGACTCCAGGGGCAGTGACTCAAGGGGCAGTGACCTACGAGGCAGGAGCCGCCTGGTGCTTCCCCGACCCGACTTAGTCGACTTGAAGGACTTGGCTCCGTTTTTGGCTCGATGTTCGAACTTGGTTATGAGCCACTGCACCGAAGTCACCCCCGGTTTCGAATCCATAGGTCTATTGGAGCTGCGGGTGGAACTGTTGACGGCTGATTCTGTAATGGACGATCTCTGTCGCCGGTTCCCGAACCTCCACACGATCCATTGCAAGACTCTGCTAGGCCTCGCCGAGATCATCAAAGCCGCTGCGGACCCCGGACAAGTACTCCCCGTCTGTCCCGCTGGATCTGAGGGGCTCTACATGTTACGAACAAATGATGTGCCGACAAGCTTTTCCGGCCCGCCCATCGCCAGTTCGTTCAAGACGGAGTTTACACCAAGCATTACACGGCCGATGGGAGCGCTGACACAACCGGTAGGAGCAGACAATCTTTCAGATGGTGCCTTGTTATCGGTGTCCTGTTTGGAGGACGTGCCCGGTTGGGAGGACTTGCATGATGTAGTTGTCTATGAGGATGACGGGTTCAGAGTGAAACCGCTCGTTCAATTCGACCGGTGGGCCTCGACGGACCGGTGCCAAACAGTGCGTGCACTGACGGTGTTTTGCGCCGCCTGCCCAGGCACCCTGCAGCCCACGTACTTCAAGCGCATGAACCGAGTTCTGCGAATCAACTGTTAACTAACTGAGTCTGCGCACTGAATTAGTTGTCATCACAGCGATCCTGAGTTTTCGGCTTTGAACGAAACGAAAGGCACCTGCTAGGAGGTCGACCGGAGAATGGGAATGCCGTACAGTGGATTCGGTTATCCATCCCGATCCGCTGCAATCTGCCACCCCAGTTCGGCATTATATGGGTGGGTGGCCCAAAAGCCGGGTGACCCAAAAGCCGAATCACGACCCCCGGTCCCATTGACCAGAAGAAAAGAACCATCACTTAATGTTCAAGTGTGACCAAGACTGATTTTGGTGTGGCCGGAAAAACTGCTAGAGGACGGACAGATATCAATCAGGAAAGAGTGATCTACTAGATACAAAAAACACTTAGGTGACACAATGACAAGCATCATTGCTGCTGTTTCTTCTCGTCCTCATCATCTTTAAGGATTTTGACTGGCACAGGTTGGCCAGCGACGAAGCTTCTGTAGATGGATCCTTGGACTTGTTTCTTCAATTTGATTGCGCTGTTAGTTTCGTACCCAGCTGTATAGAAGAATTCCGACGAAGGTGACTCCTGACCAACCGGCAGGTATGCTTCTCCACTATTGTTGGCCGTCTCAGATGGTGATAACTTCATGCTGCCCGCGCCTTCATAATTACCCCGGATGTTCCTCTTCAAAATTTCCTGTTGTGGGAACTGCGGTAAGGGCTCCGGCGGCGAGCGGCACTGCGGGCTCACTATCTGGACCTTCCAAGCACCCTTGAATGCCTTCGAACCCTTCACCGGATAGCCTCTAAGATACCACACACGTTTCACGCCAAAGGTCACACACGATCCGCCAAAGGTGTCGCCCCGTAGGAGGTGTTGACCTAGGTCAGTTTACCTGTAGGTGGTGGCCTGGGTCGTAAGTGGTTTGTAGGGGTACATGTATTTCGGTGCCTTGTCCTGCTTAGGAACAGTGGTCACATTAACAGTCATTTCTTGGTCATCTGACATAGTGTAAAAAATTTGTTTGCCACCACAAAAAGGTTTCTGCTGGTGAATGTAACCCCAGTGCCTGACTCTCCCCGGGTTGAGCTCCCCTTCCGGGTTGAGTAGCTCTTCCCAGCTCGGCCCTGGGGTGGAGTGACAATGATCTCTGCAGCATCTTGCTGAACAAAAAAAAACTATAATTCGTCGTGTTGGTCTCATTGAGTGAATAGCCTACGAGCCTCTCCGACGTGAGTATTTCTGGCTTATGCGTTTAGTCATTCCATTTCGTCTTTGCTTTAGGGGATGGGTAGTACTCCGGTCTGGCAAGCTTGTGCGATTTCGTGGTGCTCGAAGTTCAGGTCTAGGTCTTCGAAGGTTCCGAATTTTCGGCTCTGACTCCGGCCGGTGGTGCTTTTGGCTACGACGTCGCGTGCGGCGTATTTGCTGTAGCCGGTCATTTGGTAATCATCTTGATGATCGGGTGTGGTTACAATGACAGTGCAGTTGGCGAGCTTTTCCAGGAAGCGGGACTCGTCCATGGGAGGGCAGAGTACGGCGGAGACGATGCTAGTAATGATCCAAACGGCGTAGAGAGCGAGGAGGGTGGCACAGACGGTGGAGAGAAGGAGGAATAGGTCGGCGAGACATGACTTGTGATTGTAGGTGTAGACTGTGTAGGCTGCAGCGGCTGCGCCCAGGACCCCAGCGGTGGAGGCGACAGTCAAGTTGTCTAGGTGGCGGGTGTAGGGTTTTGTGCCAAGCACGTAGCCGCACATGCCGAGGGAGAGCAGCGCCACGGCGATGTAGCACACAGTGCCGGTGCGATCGGCTTCCGCCGTGCAGGCGACTCCAAGGAGAACGCCCATGGCAAGTTTCCACAGTGTTTCGGCCACACGGATGAAGGGCACACGCGCGCCATCAAAGAAGAAGGCATTCGCACCGTTTGTAATGGGACCGGCTAGTTGGTGAGTTTTGACGAGCAGCGGGACCGGCGTTTCAGCCTGGTCGGCTTCTAAGAACTTGGTGAGGCCTTCGTACGTGAAGAGGATATCGAGCCATTTCGTACGCAGCACACCAGCTACGAGGCTGTCTCCGCGGAAACAAACGCAGGGCTTGCGCGCCTGCTCTACCAACACGACCTGAGGGTTCTTAGCCAGCGGGTAACCGGCCACACGGTGGGCCTTCTTCAATTTCGGGACCGGGTTAAGGCCACTCTCTTCGGCACTGGAGCTGTAGGAGTGGCGGCTACTAGTGGTTTCGTATGCCGAGATGGTCGTGGGCTTGATGTCAGCGACTGTGCTTACCCAACGGTACTCGAAGCAGTTACCCAACAGGCCACGGTTGACCGGTTGCGTGAGCAACTGGTCGCACTCCAAGTCGGACCAGTACCCCTCGAGTTCGCGTTTTCGTGTGGGTCCGGTTTCACGTACCGAGTGCTCCCAGACCCAGGTTACCTCTCCGGAACGAACGGCGGAGGCAACAGCAGCGAGTGCGCCAAGGACCCAAATTGCAAGGCCGACGAGAACGGCCCCGCCCGCGACAGCCCACAGCACGGTCGATTGGGGGTGCAGGATACAGAGCGTGCCGGCCATTGCGAGGGGGAAGCAGAGCAGGTTAAGAGCGCGGTGTTCCCAGTTGCCAAATTTCATGCGATGTGGGATGGTGAAGAGGTCGTTCTTGCGCTGTGCCATGCCTCCAAGGATGGCTGCGTGTAGCAAACACAAGGCGATCAGAAACGCCAGAGCCCAAAAGAGGCAGCCCCAAGCATTCCGAACATCGGTCACATCGCCCATAACGCTGTCACCCCACAGACGAAGTCCGTAGCCCTTGGAGAAGACGGGTTGGTGGGAAGCACCGCCGCCGAAGTCCGTTGCCACGCGCGAGTAGTTAAATGAATTAGTGATCTGTGGCGCCGGCCAGAAGAGTGAGACCCACTTGGTCGGGGTCGCCAGCGACTCCATCGGAGCGGAGCCACGAAGCTTGTTACCGAAGGTAAAGAACTGAATCACGAGCGCCAACATTGAGGCGATCTCAGTGGTGCCCAATGGCCGTCCGAGCCCGAAGACCTCAGCACCACCTACGACCAAAAGCATAGCCAACACTAGCAGCAGCAGACTCAATCCAATAAACGCCCCCACCAAGTAGAGGAGCGAAGAACCAAAGGACCCACCGAAGGAAACCGGCCAAGTCACTGATTCTGTACCCGCATTGGCCGTGAGGTAGTAACTGTGGTTGTACTTAAAGGGCAGACTCTTCTTACCATCCAAGAGACGCAAGTTCACAGAATTGTCCGATGTGTGTAGGGTGTACATAATGTCACCTTTAAGCTTCGCCGGCGTCACGGTCGCCATTTTGTCCTCCAGCTTAGGGTCCGGGCAGTTGATCTTCTTGGTTTGACTATTGGACTCGCACTCTATACCAATCTCATTCAGGAGCAGGTCGGGCATGGGAATCTCGCTCACTGGATAGTTCGCCGAGACCAGAAATACATTCTTCTGACGGTCTGGTAACCCACTGCTCGATGCAACCGATCGGTCTTCGCAAACCACCTCTACAACCTGGCGATGACGGCTGCCGTCCTTCTTAAACGTAAAGTCACCCGGCTTCCGCTTAACACCGTCCACGTACAATTGCTGACCTGGCGCACACTCCAAGTTCAAAGTAAACTTGGTTGCGTTTGGAGAGATAAACGCTTGCTGCACAGTAGGCTCCTTTGGGTCTAAAGCTCGCAACAGCAGACCCTCACCCGTCGAGTCATACCCGTCAAAGTACTTGAGAGCCGGCGCGGCTGATACCGCCGCCACAGCTAACGTCCACAATAACATGCTCAAAATTTGGACTAGAAAAATATAACACCAGCTCCAGCACCTATCTCTGACACACACAGCAATGAGGCTAGCACAAACAAGCCTCTCTCCTTGCCCCCACCGCCTATTTGCTGCCGCTATTTGGATCAGAAGACTACCGAACGATCAGAATAACTTCCCCCAGCCGCGCGCAAACGAATGAATCACAGCTCAACCGCCACAAAGCGGCTAGGCCGCGACAAGAACTAGCCAAGCCGCGATAACAACCGGCTAGATCGCGATAAGAGCCGGCTAGGTCGCGATAAGAGCCGGCTAACCCTCAGGTAAGAAGAAAGACCTGTAACCCTCAGGTAAGAAGGAAGACCTGTTTCAAAAACCTGCAGCAAGTTGGAAGCTTTGGAGATAGGAAGAGATTATAGGGCGAAATATAAGTCGAGCGTGTGAATTCAATGACACCAGACATGACCCAGCCGACCGGGCTACGTCAGGGACCAGAAGGAGTCCATGGGAGACGTAAAAGATAGAAGCCACTTGGTGTTAGTTGACTCGCACACGCGTGTTATGGGGCGCCTTTCTTCGTCTAAATCCAAACAAAGGGATCCCCAGGAGACATCCACGAGCCAGTCCAATCCTGCGGCGTCCGGTAAGGTGTAGTTCATGCTTCGTTGGTATTTCGTTTTGCCAAGACGAATGCTGGGTCTACTCGGTCGGGGCAGAACAAAGTCAAATAAAAGAATATCCAGTAGATCTTCATATTGTTCCTCTTTAAGTTCGTATTCGGGGAAGTGGTCGGATTTGATTTGTCGGAGAGGCTTGGGATTGATCGGTATAAATCCGATGTTCTTTGTGAAATCTCTGTAGGTACCGTCCCTCATGCATTTGGTATCGAGTCCAAGATACAAACCTTGGTGAGCAAAGGAAGCGTCAAAGGTACTGAGAGCTCCAATGCATTTGCCACTGTCAAGATTTCTGAGGACTGCAGCCTTCTTGCGACATACAGGGGATGCTCCGCAGTAAAGGTTATCCCGGACCTGGCCTCCCAATCTGGACTGGTGCCACTGCATCGTATCAAAGGCATCCCCCATATCTTCCAGGTGACGACCCTCCAGGTCGTCATGCGACCAGCTGTTCTTCGGTTTTGTAACCGGGCGCTCATTGGGAAACACTTCGGACGGTTTATAACCATCGAGTACCCACACATCGCGTGTCATGTTGCAGGGTTTGAGGTCAAGGGTGCTTTGCTCTACGGCCAGACATTCGTGGGTGTCCGTAGTCCGCAATACAAAGGCCGGCACGTTGATTAAATTCGCCTTCAGAAGCGACGGTCTGAACCTGTCTATGTACCAGTTGAACGACCGGTCAAGGGCTAAAGCTTTACGGTCCACCTGGCCGCCTGGCTTTCCCCCCATGCCTCTAGAAAACTGATGACTTTCGTCATTATCAGTCTTACGGCCGCCCTTTCCGTCCCCGTCCTTTCCGTCTCCGTCCTTTCCGTCCCCGTCCTTTCCGTCCCCGTCCTTTCCGTCCCCGTCCTTTCCGTCCCCGTCCTTTCCGTCCCCATCCTTTCCGTCTCCGTCCTTTCCGTCCCCATCCTTTCCGTCTCCGTTGTGGATCAGGTTTTGTATTGCTCGGTCGAGGATGCTTTCATTCCTCCGGGAAGTGTCATATGGTGTATATCCATGAATATGTGCTTTAACAATATTCGCCCATTCGTCGAACCACATGTCGACAGTTTTAAGTTTGTTTCCGCTGACTTTGCGGTTGTCGACGGTGTATGGGAACTTGGGTCTGAACACATGTGATATTTTTGCGAGTCTGTTAACGACGATCTCGCCACCGGACATCCAAGTCTTGACGCTCTGTTCGATGTTCTCACCGCCCCAGATCTCCATTCGGCTATCAAATCCTCCTGTATATTCCCACCATTGGCGACTGAGAGCGAGCAGTCCTCCTGACATGATGGGTACCTCATCGTCATCATCTTCAAACCAGTTGAAGCGTAAGTCCCAATCGAACATCATCTTGTATCCTACGGCATTACCGTCTTGTTGCCAAGTTGTTCCGTTCAATATCGGGATAGCCGGCACAACCACGCGATTTGGATTCGTTTGGATGTCTCGTAACAAATGGGACAAGTAATGTGGATAAGGCTTAATGTGAGCATCCAGGAAGATGATTACGTCCCCTGTAGCATGATCCCCCCCGATTTGTTTTGAGCGAATCAGACCTTGCCGCTCCTGATTCACTAGTATTTTCAACTTGGGACTTTTCAACAAAGACGGCGGAATAGCTTTAGCAATTGGAACTTCATTCTGATCGTCCACCACGATAATCTCACGCAGCACATAAGGATTCGTCTCCGCAAAAATGCTCTCAATCGTCCGACCAACGTAGTCATGCTCGTTCAAACAAGGTAAGACGATCGACACACCTCCTTCACTCGGGGCCAAATCGATGAGAAACTGTTCACTTAAACTCCGGAGCTGCCAACCTCCTGCAGTGGCTATCAGCTCCGATGAGGCCTTTCCCTGTCCACTGACACCCTGTGCCGAGACCAAATCATTGTCTATAAGAGTGGTAACATTTGGGTTCCGGAAAGCCGGGAATAGAACCGGGGTTGCGGTACCATCCTTAGTGGACGCGGTACCATTATTGCCAAGTGGCGTGCCCACAGGTGCGACGAAGAGGGGTAGTTTCAGAAGACCTTTCCTAATGTGTCTTGCGGCAAGGAATTCGCCGTTGGTTGCGAGGCCTGGATGTGTGCTTTCCACGTGGCCGCCAGTGGAATAGTCCGCAGGGACAAGTGAGACGCCGGTCTCCAAATCCCAGATGCGCCTAACGGCCTCGGTCACGCTCTGCTCGTGGATGGTTGTCTCACGCTTGAGGGTGAGGTAGCCGACGAGGAACTCGAGGAAGACCCAACGCGCAAATCCCTGAAGCCCCCAACAAAAGTACAACGCGGAGAGCGTGTTCCGCGGATCAAAACGCCAACCCGGTAGTTTGCGCTGCCACTTGCTACTGAACCACGAACCGTCACTCCGACGTAACGGTTTGCTGTGCGAATAATCGCTCGTAATATCACTGCTAAACGTGCGCAGACGCCGCCCTTCTCCCGAACGGCGGCCTTCGCGGGGCGGCTCCCCTGAGTGGAGCCGAGGGTCGTTTTTGGCGGGGTCGTCTCGAACCAAACCCGGCTGCACGCGCAGCTGCAGCGACCGGCGGTCGCCGCTTAGATCCAAACCAACGTTCCGCCCAGCCTCCGGGTCGTCCGCAGAGTCTGTGGAATAACCCAGGTTGCACAACTGTGGGTGCGACGCGTACTGCGCCCTGTTAGACTCGAAAGTGGTCGGCTGTAACACGGTGGCGCTGTGCCCGCGTGGAGAAGGCAACGGCGTCACATCGCGGCTGCGGTCGATACCGTAGATAAACACCACACTGATCACGCACAACGGAATCGTCAGAAAGTAACTGCCCTCAATGAAGCACACCAGCGGTACCAACAGGAATAACAGGCACACCACGGCCGTGTACATCCTGTTGACGGGCATCCTGGCGCATTACTTATTCCACCTAAAAACCCAGCCACCACACCCCGGGTCAGTTCTCCTTCCCATCAGTTACCCTTCCAGCCTACTGTCTCAGTCATCTACGACGGGCGCAAAGTGCCCCTGGACGTCGTTGCGGCTGAAAGACGGGCCGAGATAGTAAGCGCGGGCCCCGGTGTGATTTTGAAGGACCAGGTCACCCCACTCGTCGACTTGGAAGGCGGCCGGGACGAAAGTCGTCTCATTCGGGCACACGGGTGCGGGGCATCCGTAGGACAAGAGCCCATACGCCAACAAATGGGCGTAGCGGTCGCGCAGACCAAGCTCAGCGGCCACGGTTGCGGTGGCCGGAGAGGTCACGCTCGGGGCGGTCATTGCCCGGGTAGTCGGTGGGGAGATCACGCGGGTCAGGTTCAGCGGGGGAAGGGCGGGTGCGTCTGGCGAGGTAGCCAGCAATTGGGCCCACAACGAGTTTTCGAGTTGGCAGATTTGATGGAACGTGCGCGGGTCGTCGAAAAATTGGGGCCTGGGCATGGCGAGCACTTGACGATATAACGCAGAGTCATCTCCGGGCCCCCGCTTCCCCGACCCGGGGGCCCGCAGGCCGGGACTGCAGAAGAAAGTTCTGTAGAGGAGGTAGTCGCGTGCGCCGCACACGTGTGTGGTAACATGACGTTTAACAAGTGCGGCGAGCGCGGCTTGCACACACAGCATGGCCTTGACAGGTCGGTCGAAGAAGAGAAGGGGTGCGACGAAAGGTTCTTCTCGCACGCCAGTGTAAGGCCCGACCAACGCAGCGGTTTTGTGCAAATGTGCGTCCGACGCCGGACTCAACTTGAACGGCGGGTACTCAACCGCCCCCTCGCCGCACACACCTCGCATAAGTCGTATCAACCACGCCACCTCGCCCGGACGCGGCCCCAGACACTCCGTCAACCGACCCTGATCGGTCTCAGTTCTGTTCTCGGTCTTAGTTCTGGCCTCGGTCTTGTCTTTGGCGCCAGAATTATCGGCGGTTCCGGGAGAGTTAAGGAAGGGGGACCAGTCGAACGTGGGAGGTTTCGCCGCCGCTGGGGCCGGGTCGACCGCCGCGTCATGACCACTGGGTGGCGCCTTTTGACCAGTTGGTGGTGACCGGGGAAGCGGCAGCATGAGGACGATGCGTGTGTCGTGGCCCGACACAGGTTCCGGTTGCGGTACATTGAGTGCCTGTCTCAGCTCCGCCCCGTCCACTTCGATCCGGAGTTTCTCAAAGGTCACGGCCAGCTGGTACAAAGCCGAAAACACGTCTTGAAACCGCCCCCTCAGTGCTACCAACACCCACTCCGACGCGGCTAAGCGACTACGCAACTGTCCCTGAGGCGACCCCGGGTCGGCCCCTGCCCTGCTCCGGCGCCCTGCCCTGTTCTTGTCCCCTGCTCTGCTCTTGTCCAACTCGTCTTCGGAACTGTCGATGACCACCAGGTCCTCCTGCGGCCCCCGGTAAGAATGTGTCGCTGACGCTGACGCATAATCCGCCCCGGTCGTTTCCGCCTCTGTCGCGACCGTATAGTGCCCTCTTCTCCCCTGCTCTTCCTCCTTCGTCTGCGTTGTCGTCTGGGTGGTCATCTGCGTCTTCATCTGCCATTCCGCTTCTGCTTTCCTCCGCGATTTGGAGGGACCACCTCTCTGGCGCTTGTCCGCCCACTGAACCGTGACGCTCCGCAGTTGCTCCGGGTCAGCAAGCGCCCACCGGGCCTCCCACAACAACCCGGGCAAGAATAACTCGAACTCGACAGTACACGTACGTATGTACTCGCTGATGACTTGGTCGCAGAAGTAGTTAGCCAATAAAAACGGGAACTGACCAGCCACCACCCCCGCATCTACCCACACCGACTGGGGTCCACTGTGGCCGTAGTAGCGCCTAAAAGAGAGCAAGCACACTTGCTTTGTGATCGGGTGCACATGTTTAGAGTTGGAGTCAGAGCACACAGGGTCGGCGCTACGATTTTCTTTCGAATCGGTCGCCGCCGCCACCACATTGACCTTCCACACATTCACCTCCGACGCCCGTGTCTTCCACAGTTTGCTCTGTGCATGTCCGGCTGCTTCGCTCGTAGCCGGTTCCTCGATGCTCAACATATTCTCAATGTGCAAGGGCACATACGACCGTAACGAGCTGTAGGCAGGCAGCAGTGACTGACCGTGCCTTCGTATGGCCGCTGACAGATCGGCCCACGGCGGTCGCCAAATTAGGTCTTGCTGCACCGTCTCATCGTCGAGGACGGTCATCCTGCCTCCACTCAGGTGACAACTAATCCTAGCCTCCCCCCACGGGTCAGCTGAGTCTCCAGCGGGAGGGCAGCCTTCAGCGAGAGTTACGGACGTAATTCCCGACAAGTCCGAGCATGCCGTACGGCATCCCTTGGCCGCGGGCGAACTTGGTCGACGCTGTTGTTGAACGGTGATATCTCGTTCTTTATAACCTCCGGTTGTTTTCTCACCCATATCCGTCACACGCGTGTCTTCCTCAAGGGTATTTATCCCATGCGTGTTCTTTTGCTCAGAGCTTCGGACGGCACAGGCCGTTCGCAGTTTCTGCACAGCTTCCACCTCCTCGGAGGCATCAGCTCTGAATTTAAGTGGGTAGGATACTTGAAGTAAAGTTTCCGAACTGTGCAAGTCCACCAGCACCTCTCCTGGCACAGAGTTCAAGTCGACGGCTCTGCTCTTGGGCAGCCGGTAGTGGCTGAAGCTGGGGTCGTGGTCTCCCTGCCAGTACCAGAGAGTGTTACCGGGAATAACCTCGGTCAGATGGAACATCAAGCTCTTCAAAGCTTCGGAATAGCTCCGTCCTGCACCCTCCGATGGGGGAACCTTCGCACCCAGCTCCCAATTCACGAACTTCTTTGAATCGTACCAAAGGAACATTTGCACCGTCTTTTGCGACGTCGGGAAGAATTTGATAAGATTCCTCATCTCATAAACAAACTGACTGTCAAGGGCGGTACCTTTGTCAGAACCGATTTCAACTCTATCGGAGCCTTCTCGACGTCGTTGTCCTAGCCATAGGGCAAAGAACTTGAGCGCCAGGTAGGAAAGCAAGTCATTGAAGGTCGCGGTTTCGAAATTCTCGCGCGGCTCCCACGTGTCGTAGTACGGTGCCCAGTTGGTCCAGCGCGTGTTGTAAAGCAGTTGCTGGCCGTCGAACTTCACCTCGTAGGGATAGTCGGCCGGGTACGTGTCGGACTCACTCTCGGCTCCGGTCTCGCCTTTGGTCGTGGAGCACAAGACCCCATCGTATGATACCACCAGTCCCAGTCCGCGGGCCGTCTCTCCGTCACTCAAGGACCGGAGACGCTCTTCTATGTACTGTATCACATCCCCGTCCGTTTTCTCGACCGCCTCCCGCCGCCTTTTCGGTCGCATCAAAAATGAAGTTGTCGCTCCTGCCTCTCTTGGCGCTCGCGGTAACTCTCCCTGCAACGCACCTCGTGGACCGCACAAGTGCCACGACCCGTCAGTGCGGTCCCAGCTACCGTGCGGGGCCACACACCACGCTGCGCTGTCCCACACACCACACTGTGCGGTCCCACAAGGACTACGCCTTTTTCAGGACTACGGAGACTTGTGCCGGTGCTCGTGTGATGAGAGTGTGATCGAGGAGATTACCATGGTGATGCCCACGTCGGCCAGGTGCTCCATGTGCACTCCCGAAGTCTGTCGACACGTGTTTCTCCGTCAGTGCAAAAACGCCACCAGAGTGAGCACGGAATGCGTTAGTAAGCGAACCACTGGACGCGAAACAACTAGCAGCACACGTGCAGCACACGTTTTAGCGAAGATTAATACGAGTGAATGGATCAGCGGCAACGACACGTGGGACGAGACTTGGGCAGGCAACGACACTTGGGCCGGCAACGACACTTGCCCACCCTTGGTTCCAGGCCCTATCTACCCCTTCCCCTTCCCCTCCCCCACGCTACCGTCTGTCGATGGTAGATAGGACAAGTGTGAAGTACCGCCTGACAATTGAGATCTATTATGCCGCGTTATTACTGCTCGGATTCCTAATAATAGCTATTAATGTGAAGCCAGACTTGGCGTATCCTTTGAAGGTGAGAGTGGTCCATGATCACCTCTGTTCTCGGGCGTTTCGGAACTTCCAGGCGTTGCAGTTCACGAATGTTTATGTTTCGGAGAAGTGGATGGTGGGGGGGGACTTCACTCACGGTAGTCTTTTTAGATAAAGGATCGGGGCATATGATTTTATTTTTGTGAATGGTCGATGCAGTTGCAGCTATCGGTTCAGGTACGTGTAACACACGTGTGTGCGAGAAGTGTGTGTGTGTGTGTGTGTGCGAGAAGTGTGTGTGGTGTACCTGTATGGTGTCTGTGTAGATAGTGGTGTAGACAGCAGTGACGATGGCAAGCAGCGCAACAAGGTCAAGGGAGCTGGGCGACGTGTATTCCGTTACCAGAGTGACTTGTGGATGTCATCGGCCCTGGAGCGGTCGGTGTTGTCAGATATCAGCAACTACCCGGCGGAGCTACGAGAGGACGTGTGGGCATCCATATATAGTTACCTGAGGAGCGAAGGACGGCGATCGGCGGCTGCAGGACGGTTGTCGGGTAAGCACTCGTCGTCAGACTCACCACTGAGCGAGCGGTCATCGAGTTCGCCGAGCGGTCATCGGCCGAAATGTGTGTGCGCCGCCTGTGCGATGCCGCGACTGAGTTGCTTATTTGGGTTCGGGGATGCGCCCGAGGACATCAAGACGGTCGCGCCTTCGGATCTGCTGCCACGGTTCTTCTGGTATCGGCACGAAATCCTACGGAGCCATGGGCAGCAGGCAATTGCGGAAGACGAACGTAAACAGGAGGAACTCGAGGAAGACGAGGAAGACGACGTGATCGAGGTGGAGGACGACGAAGAACCGACCAGCGCCGTGGCCGACCCCAAACTGCCGGACTTGGCTGCGACAGGTTTGACTCTCCCCTCGGGGTTGACCCCCCAAGGCTTAGCTCCTTCAGGCTTAGCTCCTACAGGCTTAGCTCCTTCAGGCTTAGCTCCTTCAGGCTTAGCTCCTACAGGTTTGGCTGCCGCGACGGGAGAGGGAGATGCCAAGATACCCAAGGAGGCGAGCCACTCTGTGGATCCTGGGGGGTCTGCGGATCCTGGGGGGTCTGCGGATCCTGGGGTGTCTGCGGGACCGGGCTTTTCCACAGGGCCGGGGACGTCCTCCGGTCTCGAGAACTCGAACGCGGGTCTAGGGGTTTCAAGTACGGTGCAGCCGGTTGTGGCTTCCCCCGCGGACGCCTCCTCGACAGGCGGTTCGGGCGAAGCCTCAGCGGGCGGTTCGATGCAGGCCACGGCCGGTGGGTCTGTGGAGGCGGTAGGAGAAGGGTTGGTGGAGGACATTTCTGAAGATTTGGTGAAGACGAAATCGAAGAAGAAAATAACGGTGGTGCGACAAGTGGTGGAATCGAACGAGCCTGGGCTACCGATTAAGACGACTGAGCCACGTGTGGATTCGTTTTCCAATGCTTTGCGGGACCTCCAATTTCGGTTGAACCGACACGGCATTTTGGCGGACCCGCGTTCCTATCTGGGTCGGGGCGAAGAGAAGTATGACCGGACGGACAGTTTGTTCGACGACGAGGAAGACATTTTGGTTTTGGATGACAGCAGCAGCGGCAGTGGGGACGAAGAGGACGAGGGGGTTTGGGAAGAGAGTTTGTACACGTCAGGGGAACATTTGTTCGTAATGGACGACGAGAGCGAAGAGGAGGCAGGAGACGACGCACAGAGAGACATTGTTAGATATGAGTTCACCAAGCCGACCCAGTTACCGCATGTCTACACGCCCCGTGGCTGGAGACAGGTCGCCCGCCGGTGCAGAGTCCCTATGCTCTGTCAATGCTTTTTACGTTGCCTCGAGTACGTCGTGACGTCGAAGCGCGTCCAGTCGCTTCAAAAAAGCGTCTTCAACAGCTACGAACTTGTCACTGTGGACGCCGAACACCACACAGTCAAACTCAACGCACTGGGTGAAGCAGAAATGAAGGACGTCATGCAACTCGTGTGCCACACAAGCTTCATGTGCTACGTACTCCCCTACAAACAATCCATTGTACCCAACGACCACCCACACCCACATACCGACCACCCACAGGCTGCCGATCACTCGCACCCTGAACACCAGATTGGTCGCTCTGACGAAGGCCCACAGGCAACCCCGCCGTCCATGCATGTGGAGCCTTCGCAAGCCACGTTGGATACGATGGCTCCGGAAGCGGCCGTCCCTTCACACACGAATGGCTCTGCAGAGAAGTCGGGCTCTGGTGCCGGGAGGCTGGATGGCGGGAGGCTGGATGGCGGGAAGCTCGATGGCGGGAAGCTCGATGGCGGGAAGCTGGATGGCGGGAAGCTGGATGGCGAGAAGCTCGATGGCGGGAAGCTGGATGGCGGACAGTCTGTTGGCAAGCTGCCGCTGCCGTATGACGTAAAACAGTTGCCTAGTTTCTTGAAGTACCTGAAGCCGCCCATGGACAACACAGAGCTTAACGTTTTTGACCTGGATGCCAACGGCAGCCTTGCCAGCAGCCTGAGGAACCTCTGTGTCCGTTACATCTCGCCTTATTTCCCGCAAGACGACCGCTACTACAACAAGATGTTGTGGATCTCAGTTGTTGAGTATGTAGTATGCCTAACCGAATACAGGGAAACCCAGTTCTTGGTAGACGCAAAAAGGCTACTGGAGGGCAAGCAACTTATCGGAGGCGGCGATGCAGTCGATGGGACTCATGACACCGTGGCCACCAGCTCAAAGAACGTCACCAGCTCATCCCCACCCCCCTCGAAGAGGGAACCGACGTCCAGTCAGTGGCAAACCTTGTTTGAATCTCCGGTCACGCTCCTCTACCTCTCGGCGCTCGCAAAAAGAGGGTTTCTGCTTCGCGAATTAGTAATGGCAGACCAGCAAGACTACAGCAGTCTCGTTATCAAGGCCTTGGCGAGCCCCATCAATCTGGGGTCTGAAACTTCAAATGCACCCCTTACGAACGAGCTTTTGAGGAAATATGCATTTGACTGCTTGGTCTGGGTGCTCTCCAGACAGCTGGATCCTCCGGATGACTCTGATCCCGCGGACGGGCCGAGTCAGCAAGGCGGCATGGCCGTTGAGGATGAAAGGCCCGAGTTTCGAGCCCTCCTACAGAAGATTTATTCTAAATGGACTATTCTCCCAGAGAGCACACCCGAGGGTCAACAAACGGGCACGCAGCAAGCAGGCGTTCAGCAAACCACGCTTCTGGAGTTCCTTAAGGAGAAGGACGACCCTAACGCGTCGGGGCTGAAGCGGAAACGAGATTCAGCGGCTCCGACCGAGCCTGCGGACGCGGAGACGACTGAAAAAAAGAAGCGCACACGTGTGCTCATTACAGATATATTGCAAACACATCACATGCGAGCTATTGATTTGCTTCAGGCATCTCCTTTGGCGTTGCCTATCCCCTTTGGTGTTGCTATTCAGTGTATGAAAGATCCAGCTCCTGAACAAGGGACTGCATATGCCAGCCACGTCTTGATTGTTTTACTTCATCGGTTTGACGACATACAACACATTGAACTGCAGCTACTGAACTGCGACCCGCCCCTGCCGCAGAGCTGTGTGGAAGAGCTTCTGAAATATGAGGAATCACCTTCCAAGTCTATTGACAATTCTTCAAGGACTCCCCTGGTTTCTTCAAAGACTCCAAATGCTTCTTCGAGAACCCCGGCGTCCTCGAGAGCCGCTAACAACAAAAAGAAGATTGGTCCGTTTGGTTCCTTACCCCGGTTCACGTGCTTGACCGCGTTCTTGGACCACATTGGCAGCGTGAAGCGGTTGACTGTGGAAGGACGATCTCGCTCGTTAGTGTATGCGGGATTTGACTCCAAGACAAAGGCGTTCAGTCTGCTTTCGTTCCCACTGTCGTATCCCGCGCATCAAGCCCATACCGATGACCTGAAGCGGGAGGACTTCGTTTCATCGGAAGCGTCCAGCGTGAAGGCGAGAATCTCCATGCTAGACTTTATAACGCTGCATCTTTGGCTTCAGATGTTCAGCAGCATACGATCAGTTGGTACCACTCTTGATCTAACGGTGGTTTTCTCAAGGGGAAGATCCAGAGACGAAACCAAGGTACCCCCATATCTGACCAAATCAGTAGCTAACGGTGGAGATGTCCAAAAGGAGTGGAAGGCCAACCTAGACCGCTTCACCCTCGCCCAGCTTTCTTATCTAAAGGAGTGGATTGCACACCTCCGTAGCATCTTGTCAGTCGCCGATAAAGTAACAGTTGTCTACAAGAATTTTGAATAACGCTATTGTGACCATCTATAGGTGCAAGCGATCATCTAAGCGATGAAGATGTCTCAGATGAGCCTTAATTGGGCCATAAATATATGAGTGGTAATTTCATAGTGAGCACATGCCCGACCGAGGTGCACCTGGAATGATGTCTTCGATCCTCCGAAGACTATTGCCCTCAAGAAGAAACGAAGATCCTTGCGTGCATCCTGACTTCCAGTGCGGACCCATAAAGTATAGCGTGCCTCACTTGCTCCAACTGGTAAGTTTTCCTTTAAATTTTAGGTCTACTATGCATATATAGTCGCGCGATTTAAGTGCGTCTGCCCGCGGGATTTAAGTGCGTCTGCGCGCGCGATTTAAGTGCGTGTGCGCGCGCGATTTAAGTGCGTCTGCGCGCGCGATGTGTGCGCATAAAACGTGGGTGTCCAGGCGCAGCTTGTATACGCCGTTCTGACTATAAATCTCTTCCGCATTGTCTTCAGGCTGATGCCTCCAAGAGAATAGCGCTGCCTGACGCGGCTCGCGCCCGCCTCGACGCGCTGGATATCTTGCGCCCACCTAGAACCGATTCGAGCTTTTGCTCGTGCTCCTCTACGATTGCGGGCACTTCTAGCGGAGGTGCGGTATCAGCCGGGGGGCTGGGCCGCATCATCATTGACGACCTGAATGATAGCACTTGGCCGCCCTCCACTCCAAGTCCGCACTCGTTTGGCTCGCCGGTCTCCTTGAGTCCGGAGATGGTCGACAAACTTACTGCCAGGAGAAAGAGAGTGGACCTCAATCTGGATGAGCTCATCGGAGTGACGTCTCGGTTCAGCTTATATGACCCGCCTGCTGGATTCCGCTCTCCCAGTGGAGGATTCAGCCCGAGCGGTGCGTTGAACTTTCGCCTCGGGAAACGAGGTGGTAGGACGGCATCTAGGCCGGGACTTACTAAACAAGCCGAAAGGGATCTAGACACGACAATGAGGCAGCCAGGGGTGAGAGAGCCCAGAGGTAAAGACCCAAAAGCTAGAGAGCCAAGGGCTAAAGAGCCAAGAACCGGAGAGCCAAGGGCTAAAGAGCCAAGAACCGGAGAGCCAAGGGCTAAAGAGCCAAAGGTCCGAGAACTAGGCGCTGGATCAGAACCAGTCGCTACGGAGGCACGAATGAGATCGCCGAGACGGCGGACGGTCGAGAGTCACGCACGCAGCCCCAGCAGAACTCAGCCGGCAAGTACATCTCAGCCACCCAGCAGAACTCAGCCGCCCAGAAGTCGGTCACAGAGGCCTCGGAGCAGCCGACTGCGGGGTCGAGAGCGCAATCGATCGGCGGATCCTTCGGCCGGTAGAGCCAATTCCACTACGACAGCTCACTCGGCGACTAGAGCGTGTTCAGTTACTAGAACCAGCATACTACGGCCGGGGTCTGGGCCGGGATCTGGGAGCGATCCTCGGTGCAGGGACGGGGTTTTTGATCCGTTGCAGGATCTGGAGTCTCGGCAGGACTCCGAGAAACAGAGCCCTCTTGAAATGGTTTTCGCGCTCCGCAGGACGCAGTCATTGAAGCAGGCGTGTGCCAAGTTCGTGGCGGAGAGGCAAGCCGAGGGGGAGTCGAGAGAAAGCTCTCCCCATGCCTTATCGCTCCGGCTGCTCTTCACGACGGCCTCGAGAAGTGGCACTCCGCGAGCTCTGATACATATCCGGAGACTGCTCCTCGGAGAAACCGTCCGGCCGGAACTGGTTCTACAAGAGGCCACCGCCTTACTCAGACACGCTGCCGGGAATGCGGAACATCTCTGGGACCTCACCTCCATCGTCCTCTGCTTCGCAGACGCGCCACCCACCACCTTCATTAAACATTACCTCCGCCAACTCCACTCCATACTGTAAGTACACCTTCCGCGCACCGCTTGCTAGCCACCGCGCACGACCCCCTGACCACGCTTCCCCAACCCCTCTGTTTTTCAGGACCGAATACACCGCGCCCTCTGAGCTCTGGGTGTCTGATTGGGTAGCGTCCAAACTGTGACGCCAGTGTTGGCAACCGGCATCCAAGTTATCGGTGGCGTCATTACTGACCAACGTTGAACAGGTTATGTTATTTTTTTTTCCTTCCTTCTTTATTTCACCGACTTCTTTGCTGTCCTATTCTTTGCCCTTTGACTCCTTGCCCTTTGTTACCCTGCTATGCTTCTCGTTGTGCTGCCGTCCTTGTTGCCCGATCGTTACCAAGGTCGCCCTGCCCCTTACAGTTTTTAAGGTATAATGGACGGTGTATGCCGCTGGTATAAAACTAGGAGCTAAGGGATGGTGTTTATACTTCTTCTTCTTCCTCCTCGTCGTAGCCTTCTTCATCTTCGTCGTAGCCTTCTTCATCTTCGTCGTAGCCTTCCTCGTCTTCGTCGTATTCTTCCTCTTCATCGGCGGCGGCGGCGGCTGCTGCCGGTTTCTTCGCGGCAGCGGCCTTGGGTGCAGCTTTAGGCTTGGGGGCGCCGCCTCCAGCCTGTTTCTTGCGCCACCACCAGGCGGCGGCACCGAGGATTGCGAGGACGAGTAGGGTGCAGACAAGTGCGATGATGATGATCTTAGTTTTGCCGCCTCCTTTTTTGCCTCCACCGTCGGTGCCGCCGTCTGTGGAGGAGCAGTTGAACTGGACGAGACCCTCGACGACGCGTTTGGCGTCTTCGGAGCCGTCGCCTTTGGTGAGAAGGACGCCGCCGCGGCCGCGTGTTTTCACAATGTCCGTCCAATAGTTAGCGGCGTCGTCGGTGGTGATGACAATGAGCGCGATGTCAAAGTAGCTTAGATAATTCTGGAACGCGGTCTTGTCGACCAATTCGAAGCTGCGATCGCAAGTCACGCACGAGTCAGGGTTGTCAAGCGCCGTACTGCCCTCCAGATCGCCGCCCTCGCCCTTAGCCTTGCCCGCGGCGTCCGTCACGATCACCATGACCTTGTTCGTGTTCGCCAACAGGTCCGGGGGGTATTGCGTAGACACCAGGTACGCCGTCGTTGAAATCGAGTCCTCCGCCGCGTCCTGATCATCCACCGACTCAAACGCCTCAAAAAATGCTTTGGTCTTGCTTTCCTTGTCCGATGTGTTTCCCGTTCCAACCACATCGTAGTAACATGTAGTCTGCGCCCCGTCGGCCGGTTGCCGATCGCCAAACACGGACACTCCGTAGTCGAACGTCGGCACCGTGTTCTTCACGCCGTTGATAAACGCGGTCACGTACGCAGCCCGGTCATCAACCAACGAGTCGAACGACTTAGTCCCATCGATCTGCAACCACAATTGCACAGACGCGCAGGTGCCACTGGCTACGCCAACCAATCCCGCAATGATGGCCCAACCTCTCATCTGAATCACACGTGTTTCGGGGGGGGGGCTGTGGGGGGTCCAATGTGGGGTAACCCACGCGGGGAGCTAGACGATCAAAGTCCACAACCGCGGGACCTCTGGGCAAGCCACTAGTAGCAGCCACTTATCAGCACGCCACTGATCATGAATGAGTACGGGTAGTAGGTATGAGCGCGCATGCGACACGTGCCATAATAGTAACGCTCTGTAACACCGTCTTGCCCAACCATCTTGTCCACCCCCATCTTGTTCCTATCCCCATCCCCATCTTGTCCCTATCCCCATCCCCATCTTGTCCCTATCTTTCATATTGTCTATCCACGTCACGTACAGCCATTAACCCATGGTGGGGTCGATATTGGGTTGGGATGATATTCGGGTAAATTAATGCAGAGCCACGCGTCATCGATCCGGCGCATTTTCAAGGAGTGGAGGGACATTAGCACACGTGTGGAGGGGGAGTTGGCAGCTGGGCGAGAGTTAGCTTGGAGTACGCATCCGTTAAATTCGGAGGAACCTTTCGAGTGGCACTTTACAATTCGAGGTCCGGCGGATTCGGCGTTTGAAAAGGGGTTGTATCATGGACGTATTACGTTGCCTCCGAATTACCCATTGGCACCGCCTAGCATCTACTTTATGACGATGAATGGTCGCTTCGATGTGGGCAAGCCGATTTGTCTAAACGTAACCAGTTACCACCCAGAGGAGTGGCAACCTGCATGGGGCATTGGGTCCATTCTGGACGCCATTCACGCATTCTTCACAACGCCCGGGGAAAACGCCGCCTATTCGCTGGACTGGACAGACTCCACCCGCAGACAGCTCGCTTCCCAGTCCGTCTACTACCGGTGCCCCCAATGCGATCGTTCCAACAAGGAACTTATATCCCTCGGCCACCCCCGCTTTGGGACCAACGACGCCTCGCCCAACATCAGCCCATTACGAAGCCCCACTACGGGGCACCAAGCCACCTCTACGGGGCACCAAGCCGGTCGCTTGCCACCTGAAGGGCACACTCCCCACTCAAACTCCCCCGCGGACGCCACAGCGGCCTCCGCTGATGGGGCCTCCGCCGCAGGGACATTGGCTCCAGGAACAAACCTAGACGGCACGCCTCGCCTCAGGGAGCACTCGCCTTTGGGCGCTGACTCGGATGCGGCCGCCGCTGACGAAGAGAACACGTCCTGCTACTCGGACTACTCGCTCCTCGAATCCATCCCGCTCCTCTGGTGGCTCTTCTTAAAATTCCTCATCCGAAGCACCGACCGCAAAATGGTCAAGCGGACGCTCTTGGGCTTCCTCGCACTCAGCCTCCTCATCTACGCACTACTCCCCATCGTTACCAGCGAACTCTGGTTCATCCAAAACTTCCCCATCGCGCGACCTGGTCAAGACACTACCCTCGGAGACAACTTCCAGTTGAACTTCGCAGAAACCACCGAAGAGTTTCCTCTGCACAGGTGGCTAGTGGCACTTGCCCTGCACCACTAAGTCTGACAAATAGGCCTGACCCTTTCTTACTGCATCCCAGGCACGAACCCCAGACGCCAGTTTCCCGTAACTTCCTCCTAACTATCCCTAGCTACTATCCCAAGGAGCGCACCCAGCCCTTTCCCGATTTGAAGGAGACCTTTCCCCCGGCACTGGGCCCGAGCTCGAGCCCGAGTGGTCGCAATTTTTATTTGATGGGCAACTGGTCTTCGACCTTGGCGGCGCAGGACGCCAATAGGACCCGTATCGTCGTCATCTGCGTCTCGGTGACGCTGGCGGCCGGCATGCTGATGGTCTGCGTGGGCGGTTTCATATCCTACAAGGCGCGCGCGGACCGGCGCCTGCGAGAGAAACAGCTCGAGGACGAGTGCGACATAGAAGAGCATCGCCTCAGAGCCCACATGCTTCTCACCCACGCCGCGTGCTCGGCCCCGCCGCCGTGTGTGGCCCCGCCGCCGTGTGTGGCCCCGCCAATGTATGCTCCGCCGTGTGAGGCGTGCAGCTATGAAGCGCAAACAAACATGTACGCGCCAGGAAACATATACCCAGGAAGGGCGCCGTGCGCGGCTTGCAATGCCTGCCCCGCTTGCAACGCCTGCCCGGCCTGTAATGCTGGCCTGCCATGCAATACGGACCCAGCTTCTTTGAACCTGGCCTTAAGCCAGACTCCCATCAGCCCGGCTCCTACGTATCTCACGCCAATCACGCCAGCAGGAGTGGTCGAAGCCTCGCCGACCTATCAGTTCTCGGACCCTCCATCAACCCACATACCCGGCGCCGTCATAATCAATATGGTCCCCACTGACTGCGGGGTCTAACCGTCGGCCATGAACTCCCAACCAAGTTGTTCGCTGCGGTTAATGTTCCTCAGATCACCTACGTTTTTCCCTCACCAATATTTACACGAAACGAATTCACCAACGAGCTCATAGACGATGTCGTTGTTGTTGTGGACGTGCTCACCGTCCGGATCACGACAGTGGCTGCGATGAACCGCCTGACTGGCTGGATGGCTGGCTAGTACGGCTCTTATTATCTACTTCAGCCCCTGCCTGACTGACTGACTGACTGACTGACGAACTGCCGAGTCAGTCAGCCCGCCCGCCCCTGTCGGTGCTGTGGGGTTGCTGCATATACTGAGTGAGCACGCCTGTGGTGAGGGCGATGACGGCTTTGTCGCATGAGAGCGGGGAAAAATAAATATGAGAGCGCTCGAGCCTGTGAGAGGGTTCGAGGTGTTTGGGCGTGTGAGTCAGAGCACGTTGTTGGCGGGGTTGTTTCGCGTCGGCGCCGGAGGGATGCTGCAGTCGCATTCAGAATTCGACGACGCCACTTTAATCCGACATCGGGTCGCCTTGCAGCTCGACGGCACACACCCCACATTGTACCTGACACTGGACACACGCGGGCTTCCGGCCGGGGAGGATACGCTCTGTATTCTTCGCGAAGCGGTCCGAGGATGGTCGTCTGACGCCCTGTTCCCAAACCAGCGAGGATTGCAGGTTCGACCTGGAGATCCAGAGGCGGCGGTCCAGCTGGATGAGCGCCAGTTGCACGGCGCTCACTTGCCCGGTGGTCAGCTAGCTAGCACGGAAGTTGTGCGTAAGAAACTGGCATGGATCAGGCCGCTCGTGCTTCTGGTTAACGCCAATGCCATTGCCGCTGGCGCCGTCCTTACCGACGCCAACCGACCTGTCCGTAAGGAAGCCGTGGCGCGCTTCTTCGACCACAACGGAGAAGGCGACTACGTCCGCCTCCTATTCGACTCGGACGAAAACGACCAAGAAGAAGCGGCAGCGGCGACTCAATTAGCGGCTACGGACCGCATCCACTGGGACATGCACGACGAAACTCGCCTGCACGCCTGGACTGTCGTTAACGACGAGGAGGACGATGAGTCCGACGGCAGCGAGTCCGATGACGATGACACCCTCATTCTCAAGTGCAGAAGACGAGGGTAAGTGATAGGATGCCGGATGATAGAACACCGGATGACAGAACACCGGAAAGAAGGCAACCACGATAATGAAGTGCGGATGAAGAGGCTCATCTGACCACACGGAGGCGAAGTTCGATGCTAAACCATTGCCCAATGTAGGTTCATGTTTAAGGATGCACCCGTTCACAAATGCGCCGATAGATATGTCTCGGTAAGCGCCTTTTGCAAAAGTATTCCAGAATGAAACACCAGTATTAATCGAGTATATCGCCCCCTGAGGACGGTCAAACGTTTCCGCCTTTTTTACGATATGCTCGTCGTGGTCATGTTACTAGATATGGTACTCGTCGGTGACAGCGCACAGTGAGTAAAAGTTTGAGGTCTGTTATATCGAAGAGACTTTGATCACGGGACACGTCAAATAAGCGACACTAGACGGTTATGGTTACTCACTTTTTGACGCCCACCCACTCAGCACCGTTCTTCCTTAGACAGCCGTTCATACTGTCCTGGTCTCCGGGGCATACCTAGTGTTGCCTTGTTGTACGTGTGTGTGCACTCACTTTTTCAGTTCCTTTAATCCATTGATTCAGTCGTATGTCTGAAGCACCACCGCTTGAGGCTTGGCAGCTTACTTAATTTTTGAACAGATAAAATGAGGAGTGTAACGGGTCTCGGGCACGGGGGGTGTTCCACGTCGTGGTTAGCTTGTCTGTTTAGGAGTGAAGAAGGGATCTTGGTGCCCGCAAGAATTGATGGGGAGCCGCTTGAGTCTCGAGACATCGTGGTGGAAATAGATTCTGGTCTTCCAGCAGTGTGTCTGAAGGCCTACTTCCCCAAGAAGGTGAAGAACCCCCCGTGCTACCCGAAAGAAATACTTGGAGGTGCGGTGAAGTTCTCGTTTGAGCACGTGGTACCCGCGGCAGTAGTTCCAGTGAAGGCCGGGATGGCGGTGGTAAAGCCTATCATAGCTCTAGTGAATGCTCACACTATTGCAGCTGGACACGAACTGACGGCCGACAACCGGAACGTTAGAAAGGAAGCGGTGTTGCGCATCTTCGGTAACAACAACGAATACGGATGCATAATTCGCGACCTAGTGACTTCGGGTAAGGATGAACAGTGGGACGACCATCCTCAAGGCCTTGGCAGGCTTCGAGCACGGAGGATAAGGGATATGTAATCCTTCTCTCCCTTTCTTCCTCGCCCAGCGTACGATCATTGACTCGGTCAGATCGACGAACTCTGGACGTGTCCTGTCTTAATGGCGTGTCCTGTCTTAATGGCGTGTCCTGTCTTAAGGGCGTGCAGGTCCGTTTCGGAGCGTCATAAAAAAGGTTGTTGGTTTTTTTTTCCGTTTTAGATGAAGGGTCCCCGAGCATTCAAGAACGAAGGACCGTCGGAGTTGTTCCTGGCGAGTTTGTTTACTCATCAGAACGGCCGATTGGAGCTGACGAATGTTGCTGAGGATGAGAAGTTAGAATCTCGTGACTTGACTCTACAAATAGACGACCGCTTTCTTACTGTGCCCGTGCAGGCCTACTACCCAATGGATTGTGCCGAACGACCGAGGTTTGCGGAAGACGTTCTCAATGCTGCGGTCAAGATTTCTATCGGTCATACTACCCTCACCGACCTAGTTACTTTGAAGCAGTGGATTAGACCCCTAGTCCTTGCTGTGAACAAACAAGCAGTAGCCGCCGGCGCTGACTTAACCGACGAGAATCGCCCCGTGCGAATGGAAGCAGTGGCCAGGTGCTTCGGTGATCGAAGTGAAGGTAGTTTGATCACCAAGTTGCAAAAGACGGCCGAACCGAAGGACTGGGATCTACACACCAAGCGCCATCGCCTCGTCGTGCGCAGAGTGCTGGAGTGAGTGAATGCCCTAATGACTGGACGGGTTTGGACGAAGAAACTACCAAAAACTAGGAGGCGCTCGCCATAAATAATACTCGATTTGGGCAAGGTCAAAAGAGTTGCAGCGGGGAGTGGAGGCCAGTGGAGGCCAGTGGAGGGGAGGGGAGGGGAGGGGAGTGGAGGGGAGTGGAGGG
>NW_011645799.1:91958-108167 GCF_000223845.1 Gregarina niphandrodes | reverse complement strand
GGGGAGGGGAGGGGAGCATGTGAAAAAGAGGGTGTGTGGAATAAGTGGCGCAAGAGTGGACAGTGGGCGGGCACGAAGTGGATGGAAAATGAGTGTGAGTTGAGGGTGCGAGAGTGTGTGGGAAGGGTAGCGAGAAACGCGGTGGGAAGGATGGCGAGAAACGGGTGTGGGGAATTGTAATTTGGGGCATGAGTGAGGAGTGTGTGCCACCCGAGTGGTTCTACGATGGGGAGATGCGTAATGACAATCTGACGGACGGGATGAAGCGGACGTTGTTGCAATGGAGCGAGTGTGAGCGGCACGAATTGGATTACGCGTTGCAGTTGCAAAAGGATCGGTTGGAGACGTTATTGGTGTGTGCGGGGCGCGAGGCATGGTGTAGATTGGGCTATCGGGTGGTACAGTTGGAGCGGCAGTATGACCGTTTGCGTTTGACGTTGGAGGCGGAAGAGTTGGCTCAATTTCGGCCGTTGCCTCGTGGTGGAGAGGTTCAATTGTTTAGGGCATGTGACCCAGCGGCCCGTGAATTTCGGCGTTTCTCGGACGCGCGTGGGACACCCTTAAAGGGCGAGGTAACGTCGTCGGAGGGGGCGCGGGTTTGTGTGTTAGTACGTCCTCGCATGTCGGTTGCACGTGGAGATGTGTTCGATATTGTGTGCTGCGAGGACACGACCACGAGCACTTCGCGGTTGGACTATGTCGGCGTCTTGACGTCTACTCCCAAACCAATCTCACCGCTGCAAGAACTATTACTGGAGACCCCACCGCGGATGCCTACCTACGTGCCAATTGACGAATTCCGTGTGCATACACACCCTCGGGTCGCGCCTCTTCTCGACCCAGCCAAACACCTGTTCAACACAAAGCAGAGCCAGGCCATCGAACGCGCACTACGCGCAGACCCCATTGCCATCATCGAGGGCCCCCCCGGAACCGGGAAGACACGTCTGTTAGCTGTGATCATCAACGTGTTACGGAAGCTCGGAAATCGGGTGCTCGTGACCGCGCCAACCAATGAAGCCACGAACAGTCTACTCAGTGCATGCATCGAGACGGAACATATGAGACATTCCATGCGCTGCGGCAGCATCTCACGATGCCATGGCGCCGCACAAGAAGTACATGTCGACCATCTCGTCCGTTGCGACACCTCCATAGGAATGAAACTTCAGCAACTCGAACAACGATTCTGGGGGAACCTTGACGCGCCCAGACCACCAGACACCGCCCAGGACGCTCTAGAAAAGGAGCGACTCGCCCTACTTACACAGGGCTACGCAGAGCTTGATGCCGAGAACCGTGTCGTCTTCAGCACCTGCTTCGGTGTACGAGCGCAGGAGTGGCTACAACCCTTCGACTGGGTCATTATCGACGAAGCCGGCAAGTGCCAATCCGTTGACGCACTCATTGCCTCCGATCGCGCCAGGAAAGCTATTCTGGCCGGAGACGTGTGTCAATTGCAACCCACTGTGCACACACAATTTGCGCGCTCCCAGTCCTACCAGGAAAGCATCCTCGAACGCTGTCTGCGTCAGCTCAAACAGCTCAACACGCTCCTCGACGTCCAATACCGCTCGAACGAGAAAATTTCGCTCTGGTCTTCGCGCAAATTCTACAAGAAGCAATTGCGAGCCGCCGATGCTAATCGGAACATTGTGATAGCACCGGAAATCGAACCGCTGGTTTTCATCAGCACCCAGACCAGTCCTGACTTCCGTGAAGACCGCGGTGACAGCCAGTTTTCGTTGCGCAATTTCTTCGAAGCGCACCTTTGCATCCTGTACATCGAGCAGGTACTGTTGCCGTATTTGGATGGCACGAAGAAAGGCTTCTGCAAGACCGTTATGATTGTTTCGCCGTACAAGGCGCAGGTGGAGTATGTCACAAAGCTGTTGAACGATTGCCCCTGGTCGCGCACATATCAAGTTCGCGCCGGCACCATCGACTCTTTCCAGGGCCAAGAAGCCGATGCCGTACTCATCTCTCTGGTGCGATCCAACTACTCTGGTGATATTGGTTTCATTGCAGACCGTGGTCGGATTAATGTCGCTGTTACACGCGCCAAACGACACGTCTGCGTTATCGGGGACCGACGAACTCTCTGCACCAGGGAACCCTTGTTTCGATCCCTCACCAAAATCTTCGAGTCACACGGGGTCATTAAGCCTGTGGCCGACCTCATCAAACCTGAATGGGTTAAACGCATTGCAGCGCTTCGTCTCCAAGATGCGGACCACCACGCACAGGCACTCGACGCCATCGACCAAGGACTGGAACGTGGTCTGCACATGACAGAACGCCCGCGATCCGCACACCCAAGCTTCGCCCACCCAGACTTCGCGCAGTCTAACTCAATATCGCGGTCTCAGCATCCGGTGCCGGAAACTGAGACCCCGGAATCCGAGGTCCCGGGCTCGAAACCTCGATCCGGACCTCGGTCGGGAGGTCACGACACCGTACAACACAAAAGCACAGACCAGGTAATGGTACCGCTGCGCACTGCAGGCGCCGTACGCAGTTGGGAACTGACGCGTGCCCCGGTACTGCCACCGCCGCGCAATGTCCAGAGCAACCCGTTCGGCAAACATCCATCTGTCAGCGACTCACCCGAATCCGACCTGAGCGAACGGTACCCTCTCCAAGATGCTGAACCCGAAGACCCTAATGAGACAAATAGCCGTGCGGCCACTGGAAGTCGTGCTCCCAGTGACCGCGACCGTGCTGCCGGTGGTCGTGATTCCAATGGGCGTGATCCCAATTCTCGCGATCCTTGCGGACGTGATTACGATGGTCGTGATCCTAGTGGATGTGATCCGAGCGGACGTGATCCTAGTGGACGTGCTGTCAGTAACCGCTTGCCCTCCCACCGAGAATTCTTGGAAGAGGAGATTCCCTTTGATTACGAGTCACGTTACTACATTCCGAGGGATCGTGTCTATCAGTACGGTAGCTACAGGGAACAAGAGCTTAGGCTGCCGGGATATAGTAGACTGTCGGAACATAGTGGGCTGCCGGAATATAATAGGCTGTCGGAATATAGTAGGCTGTCGGAATATAGTAGACTGCCGGAATATAGTAGGCTGTCGGAATATAGTGGGCTGCCGATTTCTGGTAAAGCAGCTGAGCGCCAGGTTTACAGGCCGAGTTCAAGGGCCTTGCCCGACGTGAGCGAAGCGTATCCACACGACATGTCGTATGATAGCCGATTTGAAACCTATGACGAACCGTATCCTGCAGAAGGGTATCAGAATGTCGGTCAGCGGTATGGGTGGACGAATGATCGGGTTGGCCCGAGTGGCCAGCAGTACGGTTCGGCAGAGGGGCAGTATCGCTCGGATGAAAAGTATGATGCCGCGCAAGAGCGTAGCCGGCGCAAGGCTCGCTACGACCGGGAAGAGGAAAGATATGCCCCAGAATCCGGACGTTATGGCGCAGAAGACGGACGGCACCCGCCTCGTACGTCCTTTAGAACTTACGCTCCGCGTGAAGGACCGGTCGACGAAGCGGAAGAACCCGCGTCTGCCCGACGGCCGAGGAGAGGGCTGTACAACCAAGATGACAGTTCGGCCGAGAACGCCGGCGGAGAATCCCGGCCCGTACGATACCAAGAAGGTTATGCAGGTCGCGACCGGTTCAGCGAGGGGCCTTACGACGAAGCGCCTTACGACGAAGCGCCTTACGACGAAGCGCCTTACGACGAACCTTATGTCCGCTTGTCTGGCCCCCGGCAGTCGTACGATTACCCGTATCATCCAGACGACTCGCGACAACCTTATGAAGACGACGACCACCAAAGCTACCACCGATCGCCAAACGCGCACGAGATGGAATACGGAGGAGGGCAACATAATGAAATCGGATATGCACAGCAAGAAGTTGACAACGTAAGGAACGACGAGCATCGCGGTATCCAAATGCAAGCGCGAATCCCTACACGGAGAGCGCGAGGCGGCAAGAGGGAATTATAGAGTGCTTGCACTGCGGACCGAATGAGTTCGCACCGAACATTACCATCAAAATCATTGCGGATCTTCTAGTGCTGAAGACTTATTGCTCGAATCCAGCCCCCTCAAGGAGCGACAGAAATCTTTGTTCCTCTAAGAAGGAGAAGTCTTTATTCGTCCAGCAGGCCATCCGACTGAATACAGATTTAATTATGCAGCGCACATCGAAGCACACACGTGTGTGCTCAATGAAATGCGGATTGCTTTATTGCCTGCTTTGTGTAGAATGCGTGCAGAAAGCCATTGAAGATCTATCGAATTTTTTGGGCATGCCCACGGGCAGGTTTGGTAGGCTTGCATAGTCGGTCACACATCACCCACGTAGAAATTTCTGTGGACTCGGGCGAAGCGACATACATCAGTAAAGCAACGTTTTCACAAGGAATCATCTTTTAGACGATCGTGACATAGCCCAAGAGTTGGTCGACGACATGAAATTGCCGTTGTCTGACGGCCCGTTCGTGGAATTCGAATTGCCCGCTGTTGACACGGATTTCACTGTCCCCAAACTGCCAATTTCGTCAAAAACATTCCAGATACGAGGCGGGCTGTATTGAGACGAAGGCTGTATTGGTATTCTTAATGCTCACAATTCTCAAGTGTGTTCCACAGCGATGGTGGAGTACCTATGATGCTGCCACAGAGACGGCGTAGGGGTTATTCTTGGTGTGAAGGTTGGTGTTGTTCTGTCTTTTTTTTTTTTTGTTCCTCGGGCTGGGGGCTACCGAGGTTTTACGGGGGAAAAAACATGGCTCGCATGTACGGTAAGAAGAAGGGCATTGCCCGCTCTGCGCTCCCATATCGTCGTGATGCCCCGACTTGGTCCAAGGTGAGTGCTGACGAAGTCATCACCTGCATCGAGGCCTTGGCCAAGAAGGGTATGACTCCTTCCCAAATTGGTGTGGCTCTGAGAGATTCCCAGGCAGTACCCCGTGTGAAGGCCATCACTGGTACCCTGATCACCCGCATCCTGAGAAAGAGAGGACTTGCCACCGAAGTGCCCGAGGACCTCTACTTCCTCATGAAGAAGGCTGTCAACATGCGCAAGCACCTCGAGAGAGCCCATAGTGATATATCCTGCAAGTATCGCGTCGGCCTCACCGAGTCCAAGATCCACAGACTCGCCCGCTACTACAGAAGCAGACGCCGTCTCCCTGCCACCTGGAAGTACACCGCTGCCAAGGCCTCTGCCATCGTCGCTTAAACCCGACTTTTTTCCAACCTCAACCTTGCCCGCAGACAACCTTGTGACTACAACCCCCCCCCCCTGTCGACACAACCAAGTTTAACTCCCACCAAGTGGAGCTAACTCTTCCAAGTTGAAACAGTGCACTAACTAACTACTCTTAGACAAAAATTACACCAACTGCAGAATCTGGTAACGATGGCGGTGCGACGGTCTTTGGTACCGCCAGTTCAAAGGCATCCACTTGCTGGGGGCGGGAGCGGTCTTGGAAGGTTCCTCCTCTTCCCAGTCTTCCTCTTCCTCCTCTTCTTCCTCTTCCTCGTCTTCCTCTTCCCAGTCTTCCTCTTCTTCCTCTTCCCACTCTTCCTCTTCCCACTCTTCCTCTTCCTCTTCCTCTCCCTCCTCTTCCCCTTCCTCCTCTTCCTCTTCCTCACCCTCTTCCTCTTCCTCTTCCCCTTCCTCCTCTTCCTCTTCCTCTTCCCAGTCTTCCTCGTGCTCACCTTCCTCGGCAGTTACGTCCTCTTCATCGTCTGCAGCATCGTCTGCGGCGTTGCATTCATCTTGGTCGCATTCGCATTCGCCTTCGCACGCACACTGATAGTAGCACTGGCATTCACCGTCGCATTCACACTCCCCTTGGCATTCACATTCCCCTTCGCATTCACATTCGCTCTCGCCTCCGTCTTGAACGTCCTTCTCTGTGTGGTGGGGAGGGTTCTGTTCGAACGCGGTTTCGTCGCATGCTTCGGCTGAGAACCCCCGTTGGTTGTCTGCATCTTGGTCACATTCATTCTGCTTCCCATGGGGAAGAGGGGTCTCTGCGTCTTCCGGGTGGTAGTAATACTCTTTACAAATTTCCGTGGTTTCGTAGTAGAAGATTCTGTGTGTTTCAGAGGGACTATCCAGCCACTCCCACTCGCTCCACTCAGACACGTCAACGGATCTCGTCTGACTTGTCCTCTGAGGGGCGCCTGTCTCCGGGACCGATATCTCGCCACCGGCCTTCACCTTGTCCCAGATGTGGTCTAAGTTATGCCTCAGATTGGTCATGAATCTCCCTGCCTGAATGCCAGTAGGGGCATCATTTATTTGGCCATTGAACTCACCAGTATACTGAGAGTTCTGAGACTCTTCACCCTCATATTCCTGACCCTCATATTCCTGACCCTCATATTCCTGACCCTCATTTTCGCATTCATCCTCAGTTACACTAGCCTCAGTTACACTAGCCTCGTAGTGATACTCATCACCATCGGTATCTTCTATTTCCAACGAGGGTGCTGTATCCGTGACGAAAGCCGTTCCAGGAAGACCTCTATACAGTCCGGCATTAACAGTATCTTCGCTTTTCACGAAGGGCCCCTGAGTGAAAAATTCGTTCCGGGGTGCTCCGGCATCCGGAGTGCGAAGCAGCTCGTACCTCTCAGAGCCCAATGGGTTCCGACTCAAAGGTACGGTCTTCAGTGAAGCGGTTTTCAGAGGAGTGCTCTCCCGGGAAACGGGCTTAGCACCAACAAGTTTCTGCGACGGAACTCCTGAAAGGCTTTTCTCCCGCTCCTTCTGCAGGACTGCTTCCAGTCTAGCAGCTATCGGCAGCACCACTCCCTGCGCTTTTTGCTCCTTCGAGTACGCCGTCACCGGTGTGTCCGTCCTCATCCGATTTTTTATGTCCCCGCCGTGCCCACTCAATTTGACCGGTACCGACGCCAGAGCCGTTCCCTGGCTGGTGGTGCGGCATGTATGCAAGATGGGAGTATGTTTGGGTGGGCGTAAAGACTAAACGATACCTTACGTAGAATTAAAACATTGGTTGCTTAGAAAATTGAAGTCACGTGTCGGTATGCACACACACGTGTGCGTACCGACACGGAGAAGCGGGAGGCTACGGACTGAGAGCTTGTACACCAAGTTGGTGTGCCAATTTATATATACCGAGGTCAAGTTTGTAGCCAGCGAGATAAGAGACCATGGAAGGGAGAGTGCGTTACACTGAGTTACGGATGGTGTGTCGTTGTCGGTACTGGTGCCTGTATGAGTACTCGGGTGTCCAGCCGACGAAGAGTTTTGATGTGTCTACGACGCGGCTTCGTCGGTGAGGCGCAATGGAAGGGGGATAGTAGTACTTGCCGCGGAGTGCCTCGCCGTTGAGTCGTACCTTCCACTGCTCGTTGGCGAGGGTACCGGCCTCTCGAGGATTGCGGGCACGCGCGACGTCCCGTTCTAGCAGCGCTAAGATAACGTCCAATGGCTCCGGTGCTGGCCCTTCGGCGCTCGGCGCTGCACCGAAGTTCTCGGCCACCGGATACTTTGCGTGTGGTGTCGGGATCTCCTGAACCACTTCCGCAGGCCGCGACGCTGGCCCCCCCGGTGCCGGCCCTGTCGCTGGTCCCGACTTGGCCCAATATCGCCCCACCACACGACTTAGAAACTCCCAAGAACTTGTCCGCTTCATCGGCCTCTCCACCGCACTCTCACTCTCGCCTTTCGCATCGATTACCGTCTTCGATGACACCTTGCCCGTCTCTGGCACGAGTGGTAGAGCGTCAAAATAGCCGCCGTCTTCCGAGTCCAGCGCACGCCTCATCGAGGGGAGAGAGCTCCCTCGACTCATTTTCTTTACCGGACTGCCACATAGGGGTTTACTGGACCCGGCTAGGGACGCATCCGACCCGGGCACAGACCCGGTCGGCGGTGTGATTTGTATCCGTGGAACGACTTGCTTCCTCATCGCCTCGGCAACCGTTACGACGTCGGCAACCGTTACGACGTCGGCAACCGTTATGACGTCGGCGGGTGATTCCGTGACAGCAACGGGGTTGCTGACGATGTCCCGTTTCCAAAAACTGGAAATGTTAGAAAGCAGCCCCGCCGCAGTGCTCAGAGGTTCCTCCGTCTGCGGGGCAGCGTCGAGTACCAACCCGTTGCGTCTTTGGCCGAAATTCCGGCGGTCGAGATCAGGGTAAGTGGCGTTGTGGGCAGCAAGGAACCGCAGGACCTCGGCCGTATTGGAGCTGTCGTACGCGTCGAGTCGAAGGGGACAGTCATCACTCGCCGAGGAGTCGTCGCTCGTCGTGGAGTCTTCGCCCGCCGAGTTGCGAGCGGGGTGCCGGCTCGAGCGGTTCTCACGTGCAGCGCAGCGTGGACCATCCCTGATCGTTGGTATGTCCAAGCCCCGAGCAAGCACATCTTCAGCTCCTTTCTGACCCAAGCTTCGGCCTCTCGGATTACCCATATTTTTATAATGCTCCGCCCCGACACGTCTTTACCACATATGGCCTACCAGTCATCACCAGAAGCGGCCGTCGCGGGTCTATTCGAGGAAGTCATGAGGTTGATGAATTCCGAGTAGTTAACTTGAGCGTCGTTATCACCATCGACGCCGCAAATTAATTCAGCTATTTCGTCATCGTTTAAGTCCTCACCCAAGTGCTTTAAGACGTGTTGCAACTCGGAAGCACTTATTAGACCATTCCCGTCACGATCGAACATCTGGTAGGCTTCCTCCAGCTCGTCCTGCAAACTTGTTCCCGCGACGTTCTTCGTCACCAGTCCAACAAAGTCATTGAAAGCAATCTCCTTGTTCGGTAATCCAGCGATCATTTGCTGGATGTCGCCTTCCGACGGATACAGACCCATAGATCTCATTACAGCACCCAACTCCGAGGGACTTATATCTACAACAAACATATGTCGGACCATAACCCCAGGCAGGCTCAACCCCCTCGGGCGCGCCGACTCCCGCCACGGTTATTTCCGGACGCGTTAATTCCGGTTGCGTTAACTCCGGACACGTTGAGAAACAGGTGCAAAGATGTGTGTGCTAATCAACAAATTCCGCCATCTACCCAGCATCCACAGCCTGAGGTCAAGGATGTCTTACGCCCGTCTCCGTTAATGTCGAACAAAGAGAAAGCTGCCCGATAGTCCTCGATATCCATTTTCGGGAAAAATATTCTTCGACCATTTTCGCGCGGGACCTCAACGGTTGTGCCGTAACTATCCCGGCCAGCCCAACGTGGCCTTTATGGCTGTCAGTGACACCCCCTTCTTGGCCTAGACGTGCATCCTGTGTGTTGTCCTTGATTTTGAGCTGGAATGTTGAGCTGCGTGGTACCAAAGGTTCGAAGCTGCATCAAAGGTTCGAAGTTGCTCTGCTCTGGTGCCAAAGGTTCGAAGTTGGAATGCTCTGCTTAAAAATTACCAAGGCGATCGACGGATGTGTGTCACGTTTTGTGGGGGCCGACGGGATTCCGCTCGTCGACGTTGCCTTGATCCACTTCCGCCAGTTTGCTCCCGCGTAACTCCACAAGGATTATGCGTGCCATCAAGATCGGCCACTTGACTCGGTTCTTCGCCTCCCGACTTGCTCTTCAACTACACGTTTCAACATCCGCTTCCACTATATCCTCCGACTTGTTCCACCCAACCATCCTTGTTCCAATCCCCACCCAACAATTTAGCGGGCTTCTCATTCACGTCAATAACATTGCGAACTTCGTCATGAAAATGTTGCGTTCGCCGGCATACTTACTGACGTTTGCCAGCCAGCGGGTTGAGAAGCAACGCACGGCCTTGGTTTAGTCGGCCCACCTGCGCCTTTTAGTACACCTGGGAAGCGGACTGTTCTGTCCTGCCTCCGAGTCCCCCCTATAAAGACCCTACCCTTCTGCTAGTATTAGCCAGGGTGCACAAGTAGTCCGGGTTTTCGGAATCATGGCCGCGTACGTACTTATCCGGCGGCACGAGGGGGCCTCCCCCGATGCCAAGGGGAGTCCTAACACTTAGACAACACCCCCGAAACAGACAGTCCCCTGGAACACTCCAGCTATCCACAATGCCAAGTACGCACGTAGCATAACGGCTTCTCGCGCTAGCCCTCGCTCGCTCGTCCCCTCGGTCGCTCATTCGCCCGTCCGCTCGCTCATTCGCACGTCCGCTCGCTCATTCGCTCGCTCGTTCGTTCCTCCGCTCGCTCGTTCGCCCGCTCGCTCGTTCGCCTTGATTAATCAGATAGACGGAATAAAGCAGTTTCGGTAGCAACCTCGTGGTTCGGTCGCAAGGCAACTGTTTTGCCAAAGAAGCGGAAGCATATCCGGTGCCATTGGATCATTTCAGACACCACCCGATTCCACCCAATTTATAAATTCGATCACATCGTTCGGGTGGCAGTACATCAGTGCAGGATCTTGCTCTGGCCTGGATTCAGGCTTTGAGGCTAAGAAATGGGGATTATGATTTTCGACTTGGGCATGTACGGCCTTAGTAGTTGAAGATTGGACCATAGTCGAAGATTGGACCATAGTCGAAGATTGGACCTTAGTCGAAGATTGGACATTGGCTCGTGCAATTTCTGTAAATGCTTGTGACAGCTTTCGTTTCAGAATGAGAGGAACCCGCCTGGATGACGGGTCGTTCACCGGACTCAGTTCAACGAGTTGACCGTGGCGGACGTAACTTTGTTTTTGCTCTCTTGATAGCAACAATAATCGGATGAGTTCGGGGACTGTAATTTTTTTCTTTTGTTCCGCAAGAAGTTCGGTGAGACGTGCACGAGGATGCGGACAATGTCTTGGTCGGTAGCGGCTACGGCGTCCAACCTCAGGCATTAGACACTGGAGCATCCACATTCCCGAGAAAGGTTTGTAGTCCAAATATTCTGCACAGAACGTGATTAGGTCTTCCACTGGCACATCAGCATACTGTAATATACATCCCGTAATCCACCCAGAAGTCACGTTGATAAATCCTGCTTTGGTCAATACCGCATCAAGACTGTCACGTACGTCTGCACACACAGTTCCAAAACCGTCTCTCATATAACTTTCTATAATGGTTCCTAGCTCTAAATAAGCGATACTACACGCATCAACATCCGCCTCTTTCATTTCATCCAACTTGTTCCAATCTCCACCTAGCAGTTTAGTCAGCTTCTTATTCACGTCGTTATTCGGATATAATATATCCAGACCAAAATGGCTTAGGACGCCCGGTGTCCGCCGATATACTCGACCTTTACGTACGGCAGCCCACTCCTTCGGCCTGATAGACAATCCAGACGACTGCCGGAACGATGCAGCCTCCGGTTCTGGATCGGAAGTCGGCGGTGCTGTAGTCGGCGGTGCTGTGGTGGGTGGGGTTATCGCAAATACAGGCGATTGCCCGATCAATGCAGCCTCCGTTTCTGGGCCCGAAATGGGTGGTGCGATGGAGTGCGATGCCATAGACAACCATCTAAGATACGGTGCTCTTCCGACTTTTGAGCCGATTGCTTCTGCATACTCTTTTACAGTAATTTTACGTGACAAACTCTCAAGCAGGCCTGATAGATAGCTCCTACCAGAAACCCTTCCAGCCCTCGCCGCGTACTCCCTTAAAGACGCAGAATGATCCCGGAAACACTCCAACGTCCCCACACACTTGGTAGGCACATACGCCAGCGTATCAACACAAAAGTCCATCAACTTCTTTATTGGAATCGTGGAACGTCGGAGAAGACAGCCTGTCGCCCAACTGTAGTGCGTGCTTCTCCACTTCTTTCCACCCATCCATTGACAGATGGTCTCCTTCCCCGCACTCGATATATCACCAAAGGGAGTGTTAACAAACATTGATATAATCGCAGCTAGCTCCACGTAAATGATTTCGCATTCCCACAAATCGGACACGGTTATCTCCTTCAACTTTGTCCACTCGTCTGGTGACAATAGTTCATCCAATTTCGCACGAGCGACCAGTTCGTTCTCGAATATAGTGAGAGCAAGAGGCGTCCGAGTTCGATACGCACTCAAATAAACACTTCTTTTATCCGCACCTTTCCTTTGCCCAACACACGCCTCTATTCCGGCACACATTCCAGTACTTCTCACTTCACGCGGCAACCCCTCCGAGAACGCCCCTAACGTTGTCGGCTGCCAACCCTCACCGATAGCTAACAGACCAATTGTACCAAAGGAGCGTTCGTTAGGAGCACACGTTGAACGCTTCATCTTTATTGGCTCCTGCCAATGTTCGTCGACCGCTCTGGATTGCAATAAATCACGGCCGTTTTTAAATGACCAACGACTAACCTCCATGGATAATTCTGGGCTACTGAATTCGACCAGAGACGACAGGGGAGATCGAGATTGTGTAACAGCATTTACTCTATCGGGATCTCGCCCGACGTTTCGTTGAACTCTCGTTCCAGATGGTATCTTCTCTTCCGATATCTTCCGTTCCGGCACCTTCCGTTCCGGCACCTTCCGTTCCGGCATCTTCGGTTTCGGCATCTTCCGTTTCGGCATCTTCCCTTCCGGCATCTTCCCTTCCGGCATCTTCCGTTTCCTAGTAGAAAGCCGCTTAGCCGGCGACGGGCCCGTCATCATCAGGTTCATTTCAAAGCATTTCCGGACATAAGTCTGTTTTTGCCCTGTTGATCCTAATAACAATCGGATGAGGTCGGGAACTGAAATCTTGTTAATCTGTCCCGCAAGAAGTTGGGTGAGACGTGCACGAGGATGCGGACAATGTCTTGGTCGGTAGCGGCTACGGCGTCCGACCTCATGCATTAGACACTGGAGCATCCACATTCCCGAGAAAGGTTTGTAGTCCAAATCATCTGTACAGAACGTGATTAGATCTTCCATTGGCACATCAGCATACTGTAATATACATCCCGTAATCCACCCATCAGCCGCCGGCTCGAGTCCTGCCCTGACCAGTGGCGCGAATATTTTTTCCCGTACATCCGCACTCAAAGTACCAAAAGCGGAATGCATATAATATTCTATAATGGTTCCTAGCTCTAAATAAGCGATACTACAGGCATCAACATCCGCCTCTTTCATTCCCTCCAATTTATTCCAATCTCCACCTAACAGTTTAGTCAGCTTTTCATTCATGTTATCGGTTGGAACTGAAGGTGCATCGTAGAACGCTAGAATCGGCCTAAACCAGCCAGGTGTCCGTCGGTATACTTGACTACTGGCACCTGGTAGAGCTCCCTGAGACGAAATACACTCCTCAGGCCGGATGACAATCGAGCCCAGACTTGGGCCTCCTCGCACATTCAGAATTCTGGATGCTGACACCTTTGTCCGCACTACTCCTCCTGCAGCTGGCTCGAGATCGCCAGGAGGCTGAAAAGGACCCGGCTTAACCGGTCTGATCGGTGACGTAGCCACCCATACATCTTCGTGTTTTCGTGAACTCAAAATTCTCGGAAACGACGCCTGCTTCTTCGAACCAGCGGTTGTCTCCGGAAGCGCTGGTGTATAATAGGGTGTTCTAGAAGGTATTGCGACTGCTTTTGCAAACTGACTTGCAGTGATTTTATCTGACAGTATATCCAGCCGGCTTAACCAATAGTCTCTCGTGTGAACATTAGAAGCCCTGGTCCAGTACTTAGACTCTACAAAACGGGCCCTGAGACACTCCAGCTTCTGCTCATGTCTAAACGGCAATGTTGCGACGCAAAAATCTATCAACTTCCTCACAGGAATAGTTGAACGTCGGAGTAGACACCCAGTCACCCAGTTTCTGTGCATCAATCCCCACCTCTTTCGGTTCAGCCATTGACAGATGGTCTCCTTCCCCGCACTCGATATATCTCCAAAGGGAGTGTTAACAAACATTGAAATGATCGCAGCAAGCTCCACGTAAATGATTTCGCATTCCCACAAATCGGACACGGTTGTCTCCTTCAACTTTGTCCACTCGTCTGGTGACAATAGTTCATCCAATTTCGCACGAGCGATCTGATCGTTCTCGAATATAGTGAGAGCAAGAGCCGTCCGAGTTGGATAAGCACTCAAATGAACGCCTCTTGCATCTTTCCCTTGCGCAACACCCGCCTCCACTCCGGCGCTAATCCCAGTACTCTTCAATTCGTGAGGCGGCTCCGGCTCAGACCGTGCTGGCTGCGACCCGACAGCTAGCAGGCCGTGTGCTACAATACAATGTCGGTTCTGAGCGCATATTAAACACCTCATTGCTTCTAGTAACATCCCACACCTCCCAAATTTAAAACGGCATCGTTGTGCCGGCTTGCGATAACCACAGCACGGTTACCACCATTCGCCGCCTCGACTGGAAGATGTTGCTACGGCGGACCCGTGTTCGCCGCCATGAAGTGGCCCTGGAGGGAAAGTCGACGCCTCCGATGACGGGGCACGCGCTGACAGGTGTGGCAGCTGTGGCACGACGGGACTGCCTCAAGGGAGCGCAGAAGTTCGTCAATAAGGGAGGAGCACAGTGTCGACAAGAAAAGGGACCACCGTACGAGGACGTAGGCATGCCAGCAGCTAGCCAGAGACGGCGGAGGTGCGTCTTGGATTATCGCAGGTTAACCGTTAACCGGCTGGTCCGTTAACTGGCTGGTCCGTTAACCGGCGCTTTTCAAAGGGCCTGTGCAGGTATTTAAGCTGGTCCCGTCTTGATCTTGACATCAATCGAACAAGTTCAGGAATTGAAATTTTATAGCTGCTGCTTGTAGTTCTGACTAGCTGTTATTTTCTCCGGATATTTATCAGCTAGGCTCAGCAAATGGCGCGTCGACCAGGTCTTTGTCCAGCCATTTGAAGGCCTGCTTTGGCAAGCCGACAGCGGCATCCGCCGGGCCTTCAAGCACTCCAGTCTCTCCGCGGTACGAGGAGGCACGCACGGCAAGTTGTCGACGCAGAAATCCATCAGCTACCTAACCGCACCGTCTCCTTCCCCGCACTCGATATATCACCAAAGGGAGTGTTAACTAACATTGAAATAATCGCAGCTAGCTCCACGTAAATGATTTCGCATTCCCACAAATCGGACACGGTTATCTCCTTCAACTTTGTCCACTCGTCTGGTGACAATAGTTCATCCAATTTCGCACTAGTGATCGAACTGTTGGCTCTCGAATATAGTTCGACCGATAGGCGTCAGACACCAATCCGCATGCAAGTAAACCGCGTCTAATTTTTGCATATACGTCATTTGTGCAACGCCTACTTCCGGTGGCGTTGCGGCTCCTCCGCCGAAGCCGGTGTTGTCAACTGCCGACCCTCACCGATAGCCAGCAGGAGGTACTCCTCCCTCCCCTCCCCCTGCTACTCCCCGCAAGCCTTTAAAAGAGTGACGTTTGGACTGATCTGACTGGGTGACCATCTCGGGGACATTGTGTCTGGCGCTTTTATTTTCAGTAAGTAAACAAGACTGCAAGTGTAGTTTTGTTCAGTTATAGTCAAAGCAATGGGGATGACGAAGATCAGTCGGAGCTTTATCATAGGACTCTTGCTGACTGTTTTCACACATCCTGTCCAACCGACAGCTTCCGAAAGTCAAGCAGAATGGATCAGGAACAACCTGAAGGTTCGGGTCTCGAAAAACAGGTGGAAGTAATACACATTGGAGCAGAACTAGAAGATCTACAAACCAAGATCAGCGTCCGTCGCTCAAGAGGTGTCTTGGTCAGGTTCTACACCACGGGACAACAGCTGTCTTCACGCGTGTTCAGCGGCCACGTAACGCCGTGCGAGAGAGTGCGGGAGAGAGAGAGTACGGGAGAGAGAGTGCGGGAGAGAGAGTACGGGAGATGCGAATGTGAATGTGAGAGTGGTGAAGTTTCGAGAGACCTAGGTTTGGACACGAAGGTACTGGAGACGGTGTCTCTCAGCATTGCGGCCGGTCGGCCGGCACCGACTGATTGTTTGAAGCAGTCGACTACATGGGTTAGTTCGTAGCGCTGGGGCGCGGGAATGGGAGCAATGGCGCGTCGACAATGACCTACACAGCTATATAGTGACAAGGCGATGCAGCAAGAGCGGAGACAAGGGTCGATCGTTCCTGCGACATGGAGGGTCGATCGTCGTTTCCGCGATCACGACCGTCCTCCACCACCGGTTGTCGTGACCGGCCTTCGCCGAGGGTCGCTTCCACGACCACGCCCGCGGAGGCGTGGTCTGGTTGCCGCAAACGTCGCAGGTGTGCGCGGGAAGTTAGTTACTTTTTAATCAACGACGAGACGTACCAGGAGCGTCTCGATCGCGATCGTGGGGGGGGGGG
>NW_011645799.1:62589-91612 GCF_000223845.1 Gregarina niphandrodes | reverse complement strand
CTCGATCGCGATGGGGGGGGGGGGGTGCACTGGGTGCAATGGACGAGTCTGAGCGGTTGTGCGTGGCTGTAGTGAAGTGGCTGGGTGCGCTGGCGACGGGCTGGTGGTTGTTGAAATCGCGGCTACCCTGGGCGCTGCGGGCGGGATTCGTTGCGTTAGTGGGCGCCGGAATCTCCGTGCGGGTCTTCCGGCGCAACACGGTGTGCCGCAAACAGGCGCTGTTCGATGCGTTGGGTGCGGCGCTCGAAGAGGTAGATTCTGCCGTGGCTGTCGCGTGTCTATTCGAGCGCTGCGGCATGTCGCGCGCGTTTGCACACGCATGTGCACACGATTTCGACTTGACGGAACCGGTTCCGGAGCATAACCGAGGGCCGCGCCTGTCGACCCGCCTGTCTACAGCATGTCTGTCTGCGGCGGAACGGTGCGTGCGTGCCCGCCAAATGTTGCGCAGACAGCCATTTCTCCAGCAACGGCCGGCGCTTCTTGCGGCGCTGCTAGCAGCCGCAACGGCGTGGAGCGGGGCCATTGCGCCCGCACTGGAAGCGCTGCTCCAGTTAGTGACCATCGTGTTCGCCAAGGCCGCCATCGTCCTGCTCACCGCCCTTTACCTCCTTGTATCTCTCGGCCACAAATGCTGGTGGGGACGACGCTTGATTTTGTCCCCGTCGCCCGAGTGGACGACGACCACCAGCGCAGACCCGCTAAGACCACGAGTGCGACTAGCGGATGTCTCGCCCGAGCTTGCCGCACAACTCGCAGCCCAAATCTCCGCACGCCACGCCCAGGCACCCAACTCACGACAAAGCCTCGCTGAGACGCACGGACATAATGTAGCAACCCTCCTTCGCCACGCACTCAACCCAGGCGTTCAAGGGCAAGAGATACCAAACAGAGTGACGCACGACAGAATGACACCAGACAGAATGACACCAGACAGAATGACGCCAGACAGAGTCCAAGCCTGGCTGGAGTCACCGGAGACCTTTTCGGAACATCTGGCCAGACTCCTCTCCGTACGGAACAAGGTCGAGACTCTCGTTGATCGCGCGCACTACGCAGACCCCGCCGTCATACAGAACCAGCTCCGCAGCATCATGCGTGCACTCACACCCACCACACGCATTCTCCACACATTCTACCAAGTCGCCTCTTCGGACACCGAGCCCCATCGCGTCGTCCAGATCATGAAACGACTCAGAAGAAAACATCTAACCATCTAGCAAGTACCGTGCCACCTATACCCTGAACCCTAACCACCTGTATCCTGTCATATTTCGCTGCACTGACAACCAGTCAGTCCAGTAATCTTACCAGTCCCCTGGAGTCCTTGTATGCTCGAACCACTAAAAAGAGAAAGGTGAGTGACCGCCAAAAGTTACCTTTTCTTTCGCCGGAAGCCTTTGGCAGCCTTATCAGATTCTCCTTGGACTTCCTGAGCAGCGTTTGGAGTCGAACTGCAGGCTGTTTGTTCTTGTCAAACTGGACGGTTTCCAGGTCCTGCAAGGCCGCGTTAAGACTGAACTGCTTCTTGCCGCCCCCATTTCTGACCACGCCGGGTTGCGGCTTGCCAAAGAGCGGCGTCGCAACGTCGTTTGAAGAAGGCAACTCTGTTTTAGTGATGATGATCTCTTGTGACAAGTCGTTCCTTCGGAGCATCGGGGTCTCGTCATCCGCAGCCCGCCAGGCCCGAATGCTCGTCCGTACTCGGGAAGGCCTTCCCTTCACATCCGCGTTCGATCCCCAGTCATCTTGCACAGCCGGCAACTTGTCGACCCCAAAGGACGACGGCGAAGGCAAACCACCACCAATCCGACCACCAACCGGCACTCCGCCGGCCGACATTGCCCCCATTGAAATTCCACCCGCTGGCACTCCGCCCACTGGCATTCCGTCTACTGGCTTTTTATCGGTGGTCGGGAGCCCGCTTCGTCTGGTAATAATGGCAGAGCGTTGCCGGCTGTGAGTCACTCCCTGTCGGTCATGCGACAAGGCAGGTTGGCGGTCCGGTCCCAGGGGGTGGCCAGGCCTTCCGATGGTCGTTCCAATGTCTTCTTCTGCTTGCGGTCTCCGCAGCTTGGCCAGGCTGGAGGCCGTGTGGCTCAGAATGGACAGACTGAGGCCAGTCTGCTTCGAACACGGGTCCTCAGCTAGATGATCCGAAAGCCCATCTCCCAAGTCGTCTCTGACCGAAACGCACACCTGCTCCGACGGCAGTCCGGAGGGCGGCCCTGTGGGACTCACAGCCCGCATTCCTGCTGACCTTGCAGGCGTGTTGCTGCTTCGGCTGCAACCCGCGCAGTTGTAGCGCACGCCACTTCGGTGGTCGCCACTTCGGTGGTCCGTCATGTTTGCACACGTGTGCGCGAGTCGGGTTAGCGAGCTCGCGCGGTGGCTGCATTTCTGGGGCGGTCGGGTCGTGCTCTCCAACAGGTTCGTGGACGTGGCACTCGACGATAGACAATCTAGCCGACTCCGGATTTCTTCCTCGATCGCCTCCGATACCAAACCCATGGGTTCTTCATCGTTCAGCGATATCTCGCTTCGACCAGCTCGATCTAGACCACCGGCCGCTTCGACTCGGCTAGCCAAACCGATCTCATTCTCCCAGTCGCGAGACAGGACATAGTCAGGAACCAGACGACTTTCTTTCTTGCAACCCCGACCAGATTCAAAGCCTCTCCAACCGTCTGAATTTTCCAGCATGCCAGCGTCACCGCTAGTGCCCAACGAGTCGTGCGCCAACCACTTGTCCACTTCAGAGCCCCTCTCCCCCTCCATCCCAAACGAAAACCGGTTCTTGGCAACAGCAACGGAAGCGCCATCGAACAGCGGTCCCTCCACCACAGCTCCATCCGCCAGGTGATCACTGCCGCTAAAGTAGCGACATCCAGTGCTACTCAGCTGGCTGCTGCCACGGCTTCCGTCCTCGTCCGCCCCCCCATTGACTGCGTCCTTGCTGTCTATGCCCCTGTTGCCCGTCACCCTCTTAGTCGTGTCCCTGTTGGATGCGCCCCCATAGAGTTTTTCATCATTGTCATCGGCAGTAGTGGATACCGCGGTCCGTGCGCGTTTATCTCGAAGGGTCCAGAAGGACGAGTCAGCCATTTCGCTCGTCCATTCGTTCGTCCATTCGTTCGTCTGTTCGTTCGTCCGTTCGGCTTGAGTGGTTTTTTCCTTGCTGTACTCGTTAAAATGTCCCTTTGTGGGTGGACTCATGGCTTGGTCGCAGACTGGTTGTTGGCGGGAAGTGGCCTCTGAGCAGCTTTCGCGCTCACTGCCGGACCTCTGGAACTTGGCGATCAGGCCGACGAAAGCCGAGGGCATTTTGAAACCGCGCTTTCCCGGTTCTTCCCTCGCCGTTTCGAAGCCGGCGTTACCCGGACTAACTGGCGACGACCCGCTACTACTGCCGTTGCACCTCTTAGTCTCCCCGAAGCCACTTTGGCGGCTGCTTGATGAAGAGTCGACATGATATTGCCGCACCATCGGCGTTGTCCCCGGCGTAGTACCGCTGACCGGCGTTACATTCAAATCACTCGGTCCCAACCGTCTCCCATCAAACCGGTTCTCATGCCCCTCCACGTTCATGTGGTACGACGAGTCATGGTACGGTACGTCCGGGTACGGGACGAACGATGCAACAGCTCCAGAGTTCTGTAGTCCAGAGTTCTGTAGTCCAGAGTTCTGTAGTCCAGGGTCGTTCATACTCTGTCGTGCATCGTCACCGCGTTCCTTGAGTGACCTGCGTGACACAATGCTGTGGGTCATCTCTCGCACGGAGTCCAGCACGGAGTCTCGGGTCTGCCGCCTCCGCTCTGGACCTTCTTCTCGCGCTGCGGTCGGGTCCCTATAGTCGGACCGAACAGAGGCCACGGAGCATACAGAGAAACGGTCGGGTGCTGGTTTATAAAGCTCCGTCTGTCTATGCAGTTCCGCCGGTCCGTGCAAATCCGCCAGTTCTCCCAGCTTCATTGCCGAAGACGAAGGCCTGTCCTGACCGCCATCCGGTCGCGAAAAACTCGGCTGCACACCAGAGCTGTGAGGCCTAGAGCTGAGTTGCGGTCGAAGGGACGGCTGACTAGCTCCATTAACTGAGCTATGACTTGTGAGCTTATCAATAAATCCGAAGTCTTCCGAGCAGTTCGACAACTGGTTAGATAGCTGGCTAGATAGGTGGTCCGACAGCTGGTTGGATGATTGAGTGAACAGCTGATTAGATATGTGAGCCGCTCTCCTGCTGTGAGTGGATGAAGCCCGATTTAATCTTTGCGTTGAGAGTTCTCGGCATTTTAGCTCAATCTGCTCAGTGATTTGAGGGACTACTTGCGACAGACTGAGTTCTCTTTGGTGTCTTCGTTGGAACTTGAGTGGCGTTATTGGCTGAGAATTGGCGACTCGCGAAATCTCGGGCTTCTCGCCCCGGAGCACCTTGCTAATGGCTGCGTGGGGTAGCCGAGGCGCAGCACACGTGTCTGCGAACAGCGAACGCCTGCGCCGCATGTACTCCGACTTCTGGTTGGGGTCATCAGCAGCCTTCAACTCCCAAAATTCCTTCGTGCGCTGGTACTCCTCATTTGCAGCTTGGATGGCCATCCGCCGACTCCTGCACGTTCCGAACTCGGGAGAACCATCTCTAATCGGCGTTCGAGCAGCGGCCAGCGGCGTCAACCCGCTCCGAGCCAGCGGTGTCGACCCCCGCACAGGCGTCGAACATGGCCTCCGGGTCTCAATGATTCGCCGCCGCAACTGCTTACGCTCATCTGTTTCCAAGCTAACTAACTTGCGAAGTAATCTCTGTATCTTTCTTGCGGCAGAACTCTGGAATATTTTTGCCAGCTTCTCCAGGCGTTTACGCGTTATATACCCTCTTATCCTGCTCTGGATTATCACAGCTGCTATCCTCTCGGTTGTATTGGTTCGATTTCTTTGATACATGTACCCAAGCAGTACAGAATAGATAACTTTACAAGCGGCTTTCTTCTCCAAAATCGTGTGCAGCACACGCAAACGATTTTCGAGTACGCGATCGCGCCACCAATATTGGAGTAATAAGATAGATCGAAGCCTTCTAAGATGCCATAGGCGTATAAACCCAGAATCTATGAGCCACTGCTGAATAACGACAACAGCTTTCGTCTGCCGGCGAGGCAAATACACTTGATTGTAGTAAAGAATAAGTTCCCTGGAGATTTTTGAACATCTTTTTTTCCTCCGCAATAGCTGTACCTTTTCCATAACTAGGACAGCACAATAGCCAGCTGAGAAGATTCTATGCAGCAGCCACCTTTTTCGGAATTTTAGTATGTTATGGATGAAATCGGCTTTCTTGTTCTCCGTGGTTAAGCTCAAGAGGAGAGTCTCGATTTTTTGGTAGGCTCCGAACTTGAAGAATACCCTGCTCGCTCCAATTTTGTAGTCGTCTATATCCAGATAGCGCAATACCAGTTCTGCAAAGTCGTTTGGGGAGTCCAAGCTACCAGGCTGCAAAATATGTTTGAACCTTTCCCAGACGCTGGCGCAGGACATTCGACAGGGGTAGCCCATGGACATAACGTTCAGACTGTGTCCAATGCCTGCAGTTACCAGTTGCCAGTGTACCTTGTTTCGGTCCATGGTAAATGGCTTCTGTAAGTTATTGGGTTTAATACACTTGATAAAGTAGCATTCGACCTGGGACATTGATGTCATTAGTCTCTTCATTTGTTTTTGGAACGTCTGGCTGATTGTTGCTACGAACTTTCTATTCCCAATACGACTGGGAGGGCCATTTACGATTGTATGGCCACTTACGATCGCATTGCCAATACCAGTGCTGCCCATCCCAGTACCACCCACAGCAGTACAGCCGACGCCAGTACTGCCCACAGCAGTACTACCCACGGTGGCGGGGGCTACAGCGGCGATAGTACCCCCAGTGGTGCCTAAGGGAAGAGTAGAGTGCGTGAACAGTGATTTGATAAAGTCGTTCAGTTCGAGGAACTGTTGTAGATCGGAAGACAAGTAGTCTTGGTTGCGCAGGACGAATCCCTGGGACTCGTAGGTGACAGGCTCTGCGTAGTGGTTGATAGTGAACGAATCTCTGGCGCAAACGGGCATCTTTCGCTTCTTATGGACAGTGCCGCTGGAGTGGGCACTCGCCAACAGTTCTCGAACACCGCGGCAAAAATACTCGTCGCTCTGCTGCAACTGGCATGCATCCTCCAAGAGCGAAAACACCGAGGGTTGGCCCACAAACAAGCTCAGCGCAGACGGAGCTTTGTAATTCTGGAAGCAATCTACTGCCTCCGCATCAACGATGCCCTCCGCACGGTAGATATCAATCTCATTCAAGATCACCGTGTCCAGGAACTGCCTCTGCAATTCCTCATTGGCGTAGTTAATGCACAACTGCTCAAATCCATTGACCATATTTTCAAACCCAAAGAGATCTAGCACACCCACACACGGCTGCTCGTCTTGGACAGCCCGATCACGCTCGAGACCCAAGTCGTAGTCTCCCCTGTCCTGGGCGCTCCTGTCCTGAGCGCTCCTGTCCAGAGCACCCCGGTTCTGAACACCCCGGTTCTGGGCCTCGGTGACTCCAAAATGATCGAATGCGACCGACGACCGGTACAGTTTGTCTTTGATCATGTGCACGACGTATGAGAAGATGTGTTCGTAAAGCCCCTTGCACAGTGAACTGAGTAGTGTATGTGCTTCTCTGCAGTTCAGGTGTTTGGTCGTTTCTCTTATCTTCTTGGTGGTCAGCACTTCGATCAACAAATCCGCCGCCTCCGCGGGGTTGTCCATGTCCCAGAGCCTCATGGCTTTATGCATCGGGGTGCGGTCGACAAGGGAGATGATCGGCTCCCCTCCAATGCCGAGCTTGGCCCCCACGCCGCCAGCGCGAGTGGATCCAAGGCCCGAGGCGCCAAGGGTCGAGGAGCCAAGGGCTGAGGCGTAGGCAGGTGAGGTCGAGGGAGCGTGGATAAATTCGACCTGGCCTAGGTACAGGATGCCAACTAGCAGTTTGTAAATCTTGAGTTGGGTGTTGGAAGGTACATCAAACTCATTGAGTGCGTGAATCAGTCGTTCGAGGTGAAACGGGCAGTTGGGTTCGCCGTAGTAACTAGAGTCTTCGCGGCCGAGGAAGGTGCTTGTGAAAGTGTCGTGATCCTGCTGGAAGAGGGCGGGTCCGTAGTCATCATGATTGAGCAGCGAGTAGAAGATGTGGTAGTTTTCCTCGTTGCTGGGTACGTCGACAACCCGGCTTTTAGCTAACAGATAGGTCTCCAGCTCCGCAGACATGAGGCGCTCGCCCTGTGTGTCGTAGTAAATTTTGAACAGCTTTCCGAAACGACTGCTATTGTCGTTTCTCAACGTCTTAGCATTCCCAAAGAACTCCAAAACAGGATTGGCCGCAATCAACAAGGCCGCCAACCCCTCCGCTGCATCACTTCGCTGACCGTCCAACGATAACCGCCCTCTCAGCCGCCGATTCCGACGCGTAACCCAAGTCAGGTAACGCAACACATGCTTCGAACACTCTGTCTTCCCGCCACCCGACTCCCCCGAAACCAAAACGTATTGAGAACGCCGATCCAGTACCAACTTCTCAAAGGCGCTACTTGCTACCGCAAACGGGTGCGGCGGCTCCCGACCCATTGGCTTCTTGAAGTATTGTTCACACACATTCTCACCGTACAAACGAGGTGCCGCACAGTATGGATTTATGCACAACAATGTCCAACCCGCATACGTGTAAATCCGACCCCGGTACTCCTCTCTCTGCCGAGCCAAATCAAATCGCACACACAGGTTCTCCAACACATTCGGGTAGTTCAAACAACGTAACTGCCATACAGTGCGTGCGTCCGTCGTGTGTGCGTGCGTCCGTCGTGTGTGCGTGCGTCCGTCGTGTGTGCGTACGTCCGTCTGTCGTGTGCGCATCCGTCTGTCGTGCGTGCGTGCGTCCGTCGTGTGTGCGTGCGTGCGTCCGTCGTGTGTGTGTGCGTGCGTGCGTCCGTCGTGTGTGCATACCTCTGCGCAGTCGGGAAGATCGAACCGCTCATCGGCCCTAACTAAACTATCTAACGGCATTGAGCGTTGCTCGCCTGAGCCGGTCATTTCCGCGACGGCGGTTTTTCCCTGCGTTCCAATGAGTTTCGCGAGCGCGAAGGGCGATTCTTTGACCCAGACGGAGGTGCCGGGTTCGAATTTGGTGCTGGGACCGGAGGGCCAATCTTCCTCCTCTTCTCCTGGAGCGGAGCGCTTCTTGCATATTGGTGATAAAGTCATCTGAAAATTTATGCTCTCTCTGTCTTCACTCGAAGGCTTCCGGATTAGCAAAGAGCCGGGGTTCGTGGTCGCGACTCCTCGAGCGGACGAGGAGTCCACCATGGCCACTCCGAGTGTCCTGGAACCAGAAAGCTTCTTCTACATCGTGCAGTCCCAACACCCTCTCACTTCCGCCGACGACCAAGTTTTGCCGACTGTCATCGCACCCCGACCTGCTCCTCTGCCCGTACCACCGCCCCTCATGCAACCTGCCTTCGCACCGCCGCCGTCAACAGAGACCCTCCAACCACCCTGGGTCAGAGAACTCCTCGCTCACAAAGTACCGAAGAAACCCGTCTACGTCGCACCCAAACCAGGCGTCACCTGCGCCATGATCAAAAAGGCTGAAGACGCACTCTGCGTTGCTCTCCTCAGAGCAATCGACGTACGGGCATACACCCCCCCCCCCTGATCTACGGGCATACAGTCACACGAACCACACAGTCACGCACGGGTCAGGGCGCATGCCGTCTTGTAGTTGATCGAGAAGGACGGTCCGGTGAAGGCTAAGTTGCGTCTGAATCGTGTGGGACCGCCGAGCGAATTGAAGGAGATGATTTATTCGGCCACGGATTTGGCTGAAGCATGTTTCGAAGTGTTGCCGCCGTTCCTTGCGTGTGTTAATCCCCGTGATGTGCGCGTACCAGGTGAGGCGGGCTTCGACTACGACTTGACGAGCACGCCGCTCAGTCTCGTGGGCGCAGGACTCGACGGTCAGGCCATGCGCGGTTCGCTATCGGACCCGCAGAGCGTGGCCATGACCGTGAACCCGGTGCCCGGTCAATTCCAGCCGGGCATGGGTGGTGGTGTTGCTCCCGTCATGGGTGGTGGTATGGGTGGTGGTGGTGCTGGCATGAGTGGTGGTGGTATGAGTGGTGGAGGCAGCGCTGGTATGGCCAGTGGTGGCCCCGGTATGGCCGGTGGTGGTCCGGGCATGGCCGGTGGTGGCGGTCCCGGAATGAATGGTGCTCCCAGTCTGGGGGGTCCCGGTATGAGTGGTGCTCCCGGTATGAATGGTGCTCCCGGTATGAATGGTACTCCTGGCATGAATGGTGCCCCAGGCCTGGGCGGCGCTCCAGGCTTGGGTGGCGGGATGGCGTCGGGAGCGGAGTTGATGTCGCCGTACGAGTTTGGCGCCTTCGGTTTTGGGGGCTGGAGCGAACCGCCCGCTGCTCCTGCGGCGGGAGATTTGGTGAGTGCGCCCCCGCTAGAATGGGGTGCTTACGGGGGGTTCTTTGCACCAGCGTTCAATCCCTACGGTGTCCAGTATCATCGTTTAAATGAGGCGCGACGCAAGTGCGGCTTTGATGGTGGCGACCTCTTTCCCAGCAACAAGAAGGGGCCAGCAGTCGGTGACCGACCTCTTACGCCTCCCGCACAGGGATGGTACGCAAAGTACAGTTCGGGAGTCACCGGCGTCGTCTGGGATCGCGTACACCAGGCCTGGGTCGTCAGCTGGACCCTCGCTGGTAAACGTACCTTCCGTCATTTTACCTGCAAGTCATACGGTGGCTTTGATAAGGCGCGCGAAGCAGCCATCGAATTCAGACTCGCACGCAACAGAGAAATCGCTGCCTACAACAAACGCTGCAAAGACAAAAAATGACCACCCCGCCCGGCCACATCTCAATCACCGCATTTGATTGAGGAACACCTGAGTGACCGACGTGCCGCTTGAGTGGCGAGCATTTGATTGGCGAACCACAGGGAACGTATTCCTGTCGACCAGAAACGGGCTGACCGCTAAATGAGCTGACCACCAAAAGGAGCCGCTGAGCTGGTCACCAAACCAGTAAAGTGCCGCCGCGTGAAATGGTCGCGCTGGCTAATACCTCGCGGTAGGTGTCTTTGTCCCCGCAGGGTTAGTGCAGTGCAGGATTGGCGCATTCGTGACTACTTTTCGCGCTATCTGCCGCAAATGCAAGCATCGGCAGCAAAGCTATCATTTCTGGGGCTGTAACCCCTCGTCCGATGGTCGTCCGATGTGGGCTGCCCGGGCGCGGGGCGGTATTCGTCATTGATGGTTCGTGAGTGTGTTTCCCTGGAGGGCGCGTCCAGACTCTTGGTCGCCAGACTCTGGTCTTTGGCCGTCCCGTCAGCGCGGCAGCGTTGACTAGAAGGGACGCGGCTGAAGGGGCTTCGGCGCCTGTCGAAATCGGTGGAACCGTCCCTTCCGCGTGGGCTTAAAACGGGAGACCGCGGTCTCCGATCCACTTCTCGACCCCCTTGCCTGATCGATCCTTCCCTGACCCATCCTTGCCCAACAGATCCTTGCCTAACAGACCCTTGCCTGGCCGGTCTTTGGCTGGCTGTGTGGTGCTTGGCAGGCAACAGTCCCGGCCCGGAACTGCGGAAACCAGGGGAACTAGGAGCTGTGCTGGGGAGCAGTTCCCCTGGCCCCCCTGGGGCAACCGATCGCGACTTCGTCGTTTCCGACGAGCCCGGAAGCGCTGGATGACAAGCACTTTCCTGGCAAGAATGTTCATTCTTCTCGCGTGCTACCGCACCTGCTCCATGACTCACATCCTGACCTGCTGCCCCTGGACTTGCCCCTGGACTTGCCCCTGGACCCGGACCCGCTGCAGATCCTGCTAGTCCTGGGCTGCGGGTCTGAGAGTCGCGTCCGTGGGAGCCGCGGCCAGGCGTTTCGGCCCCGTGAGACTCTCGGCCGTAATTGATGACGACAATGTGGTGGTCCACAAGCCGCTTGGAAACGACCGAGGAGCAGTCAACTTCGGCAGAGGACGGCGAGGATCCGGTGCCTCCACACATGTAGCATCTGCATTCGCGCAGAAGCAGAGTCAGAAATAATACCATATATAATCCGTCGGCCGTTGCGGTGAAAAGAAACCTGTCCTTCATACGCTGCTTCTCTTGACTAGACACTGACGTGTTGCTATAAGAACCCAATTCATCTCCAATGGAAGCGATACAACATATCAAGCCAACCACAGTACTAAACGTCATAGCCAGCACACTACCCCCGTCCTTATAAACAACTACAACCAAAGACCAATGTCGGTGCATTCCCTCTCGGTGTACAGACCTCTCGGTGTACAGACCTCTCGGTGTACAGACCTCTCGGTGTACAGACCTCTCGGTGTACAGCAGAAGTATCATACAGTATAGCAGTACACACCCGTTAAGGATTTGAATTACATTACAGGACACAGCCACGTAGTCTGCATGATCTTGAATCACAGTCACCAGGCGATAGTACAGCATCCCCAACTCTACCAAACACAGAGTGCGAACACAGAATACGACCACAGAGTAGAAACGGCGTGGTGCCAGTTGTGTCAGTGGTGTGCTAATGTTACGGGGGAAAATTGCCGCCAGTACAACTGGGGCCAGAGTACCCATGTCATGCAAGAAAAATTAGTGAGGCTTTGGAATATGTCCGTCTACGTAAAAGTTTCGGGTTTGATTCGGTAGTCGAACTACGACGCCGTCATGCCTGCCGTCGTCCTTAAGTCGAAGTTGGCAACAGAGCCGGCTACGATCCGTGAGCTGCGGCGCCTGATCCAATAAATCCTCCTCTCGCTCGCTCGGACTCGGGAACTTCTCGTAGCCCTTCTCTATGATACCGTGGCACGTGGAACACGCCAAAGAGCCTTCGCAAGCACCCTCTAAATTAATATCATTCTCGTGCGCCACTTCCAGCACAGTCTGTTTCGCAAATCCGGGCACCTTCTTCTCTTGGCCGTTCGCAGTTATAAAAGTTATTGGGCTACAAGTAAGCACGCGTCATTCATGGCCGTCAGGATTTAGGCAGGTCTCATGGCCCTTAAGGTAGGTCACCCACGGTAGCTCTCTGTGTCGAAAGACGGTACGCCGCCGTGCCACAGGTGTGATGTGCCACAGGTGTATCGTGCCACAGGTGTGCACCGCGACAACGGCGTCTCGTGTTAGATGTGCAGCTTACATGGATCTGGCTCCCTCGGGCACGTGGGTTCCGTGGCATTTGAATTGCATCGGAATGTAACCCCTTAAGCGAAAGGGGGTCTTTCTAGGCGGTCCAAGCATCTTTCGGTTTCCTGGGCACCGGGGCTTTTATTTATGCAAATACTGAGAATTGCATGCGGTGTAATAAAAGCGCAGCATCCAAACTGGACACTTAAGGCAGCTTTGTTAAGCGAGATAGCCCCATAGTTACCTTGCAGCCGGGCGTGGTCGTCAGCACTGAGTGAGGCAAACCATTTGGCAACCTCGGCTAGATGGGGGTCATCGCCGTGACGCTGATATAGAACCAACACCTCCCCAGATACCCTACCACGGACGCATACGCAGATCCTCTGCTCTGGTGACAGACTGCCCTTTGCGTCATCCAGCTCATACTGAATAAGATCTTTGTACCTATCCACGGTCGCCGACATCCCATTATCGGTCCACGTACTCGGGCTAGACATCCGGCTCTTGAATTCCATATAACCTGGAGCCCACCTGCTGCATTCTGCTTTACTCAAATACGGGCAACCCACGGCCAAGATCAAAAATCCATCATCATCCATCCGGAGGACGACTTAAAAAAATCGGATTTGGGGCAACACACAGTATGCGTATCCGCTAAAAGTCGCGGCCCCAAAGACCCCCGGATGAACGCGAACGCACTTCTGCTCGAAGATGATGGTCACAAAACGCTCTTCAAGACGAATTGTTGAGTTTCTCTCGTCTCAATCCCGGTACATGATTTCCCTCGACCCCTGGAGTCGATAAATTGTGGTGCTCCTGGCGACGATATTAGCTCCCCTTTTGTGGTCAGTTGAAAATATTGCGCGCACACGCGTGTGCTAAATGGAACCAGCGCTGGAAGGCGGGACAGGTGGATCGCTAGAACAGACATCGGTGGAATATGTGGCGGTTCCTTCGATTTCTAGCGCTTCCCAATCGATGATAGCTGAAGCTAGCTCGCGGAGAGGCACCAAAAACCTTACGGATGCAGCCTACTGGTCTAAGGTTGATCAACGGTCGAGGATGTCGTGTCCATGTGTCCCTTCATTTCTGTGGTCTGTGGTGTTGGCGGCGACGACCGGAAGTGTGCTATTTGGGATTAATACGGCGGTTTTGAATACATCTGCGGATTACATCGCGAGCGAACTAAAGTGGTGTGGCTCAGAAGGATACGTCGGATGCGACAAAGCAATGTGGTACAAGACTTTTGTGTCTACCGCAGTGTTCGCGGGGGCGGCGGTAGGCGCATTGAGTTCTGGAAAGTTTACCGAGAAAATGGGTTTGCAACGGACGTACACCCATGTGGCGCTGCCGATTTTTGCTTTGAGCATAATCGGTTCTGCCTGTGCTAACAGCTTCGTATCGTTGCTGTGGAACCGCTTGGTAGTGGGTTTCGCTGTGGGAATAGCGTCCGCCTTGACTCCAAATTACATTGCGGAAATTGCTCCGTCTGCGAAGCGCGGCAAGTGCGGTGTTGCGCATCAGTTGCTGGTCGTGCTGGGGCAGCTCGTAGCGATGTTGTTGGGGCTTGCATTCACTACGGTTCCGACAGCGGACGATGACGAGTCGGAGCCGACGAAGGAGCAGCAGCGGTGGAAAGCGCCTGTCAAGAACAAGGTGTGGTGGCGCTTTATGCTGGCAGTGCCAATCATTCCGACCTTGCTGGGCATGATCTATTTTCTGTACGTGTACACGTTCGACACTCCCTGCGGCTTGGTGCACCAGAAGCAGGACGCACAGGCCCGGGCGTTGCTGCAGCGGCTGAGCGGGACGGACGAAGTGACTGAGGAGTTGCGAGAGATCCGGAAGAGCGACGCGATGGCGCAAGAAATGGCGAAGAAGCAGATTCCTTTTGGCCAGTTGTTGCAGCAGCCCGGCTACGGGAAGGCGCTGGCCGTGGGCGTAGGGCTGGCGATATTCCAGCAGATCACCGGCATCAATGCGTTCGTGGCCAACAGCAACCGGCTCTTTCAGGATGCTGGTCTGAGCGCGACGGCAGCCACCTATGCGTCGATCGGGATTACCTGCATCAACGCACTTTGCACGTTCATTCCGCTCTTCATCCTGGACAAGCTGGGGCGCAAGACGCTGCTCTTTTGGGGGGCTATTGGCATGACGCTTGCCACGGCGCCCGCGACCGTCTGTTACTGGGTCGAATGGAACAAGGACAAGTCCAGTACGGCGGGCATGGCGCTTGCGATCCTCGGCGCCTGTCTCTTCATGTTCTTTTTCGCCGTCTCCGTCGGGCCCATCACCTGGGTCTACATCGTCGAGGTCTTCCCGCTCGATATGAAGGCCGTCGGGTCTGCCATCTGCATCGCCGCCAACTGGCTCGCCTCTATCGTCATGGTATTCAGCGCCGGCTTCCTCCCAGCCAAAGTCGCCTACACCATCTTCACCATCGCTTCCGCGCTCTTCGTGGTCTTCGTCGCACTCTGTGTCCGCGAGACCAAAGGCCGCAGTCTCGGCGACAGTCCCTTCGTCAACTCCGAGACCGCTCTCCAAGCTGCGCCTTCCGGCCTCCCCGAGCCGTCGCCCCCGCTCGCCCCCTAGCGCCAGGCACGGCTACAGTCGCAGGATGACCCGGTCCAGGACGACCCTGCGCAGGACGACCTGGCTCGGACACAGCCGTCTGGTGTCACAAGCCCGGCTGGTGTCACAAGCCCGGCTGGTGTCACAAACCGGGCTGCTTGCTCTCTTTTGGATTTTAGCTGACGAATCTGCGACGTATAACCCCTGCTGAGCATAGGCAGGCAGCTGGCGGGTTGGCCGTGTGCTGTGAGCCATTGCTGCCTTGGTGCGTGCGTGTGTGTATGTGAAAGTGTGTGCGTCGACGAGTGTCTGCGGATGAAGTGCGTCGATCATATCATGCGATAGTGCCGCAGAGCGACGGTGTGTGAGGGAGGCGGACTATGTATGTCTCAGAGAGAAGATTTCACTCGTCATCGTAATTCAGAGCAAGGATGTGCATGATGTCATCAGCTGGTGCCCAGTCGGGTGTGCAGTGGTGATGGCGTGCAATACTGAGCGAGTGCCGTAATGAGCGTGTGCAGTGGGGACCTCATAAGGTGTGAGACACAGTTTCAAATGATTTGTAAAAGGACACTAGTGGGATGTTTCGTTGGCAACTCTCCTGAGTTCCGCGTCGAGCTTTTCCGTGAACGTATCGTCCAGGTCGGCATCGTCCCAAGCTGAAGGAGTGCGATGGGGCGTTGGCGGAGCAGTCGGACAGGGCTGGGTTGAGTGTAGTTTACATATATGTTGTATCTGAGTCCACGACTTGTCCGAGTCCTTGCCGGCGGCACTAGGGGGCGGTGCTCCTATTTCCTCGAACTCTTCGAGTACGTCGTCGTCGGGAATATCCATTCTGTTGTCATCATGACTCGTGGCCATCTTTTTTTTTCCCTTTTAACTGAGACGCAGGCTTTGGTTTGCGGCCAGATCGGTGCCAGCCGAGGACTGGCTGCAGAAGCAATTCAGTGTGATGGTTGACGCCAGGGCGGTAGCAGGGGGGTCGGCGCAGACCCAACCGCTACAGTTCGAGGCAGCGCGGTCTCCAAGAGTACTGCCTTGGAGAGCAAAGAAAACGGAAAAATGCGCACAGGCATCAATGTTCGTGCCCGTGGGCGTCGAGGGACGAACAGTCACTGCTACGGGGGTCGCTAGTCAGTTCCGTGGGTGGCTCATTTCTCGTGACGACTGCGACCGTCTCCAAAAATGGAGTTCCGTCGCCGCTTACGCCGGCGCAGACCGAAGCCACGGAGACCTCATTGATGAGGAGTTGGTTGGTTTGCCAGTAATAGAGCAGGTTCTCGGCAGCCTTTTGTTCCATCAGGCGCCGCTCGAAGTCGAGGCTCTTGATATACTCCGCCGCGTCATGCAGTTCCGACAGCGTAACCGGCGCGTATTTATCCGCAACGGAACCTTCTGACCCGCCGGCCCGCTGTTCTCCCGTCGTTGGGTTTCTCTTTGTTAAAGGTCTAGATGCGGAACTTCCTCCAAGACCTCCGTCGGCGGTTTGTTCGTCGGCGGTCCACCTTTCCGCGGTGCCTTCTTCGGCCGTTCCTTCTCCCGGAATTAAACCTCCTCCCGAGGCCGGTCCTTCTACAAAGGCTTTGCGAGCAGCGCCGTCACCCGTGCGTCGGAGGGTCTTCAGAGCAGCTTCATTGCGTTCGATCGCGTCGAGCAGCCCCTTGTCACAATTCGCTGCGTCCTCCAGGAGAGTGCTGTCGCAATATAGTTCGGCTTCAACATTTGTCTCAATAAATCGAGGCACGTAGAGTGGGACGTCCCTCTTGGAATATTTTGTGCTGATTCGCGGTACCTTAAACTCAACCGTTGTGTCCGCGACAACCGGAACCGGGATTCTAACTTCAGTTTCAGCGCTGTAGAACTGAGCGCCGGGTCCCGGAGGGCAGTCTACAGTGGTCGGACCGTGTGTGCTATAGACCGTGGTGTGCACCGAAGTGTGTCCCGTGGTGTGCGGGTTGACCTCAGGACTGTAGGCGTTAGCCTCAGGACCGTAGGCGTCAACCTCAGGGTTGTAGGCATTCTCTTCAGGACTGTAGGCGTCAACCCCAGGATTGCAGGGCTTGCAGTAAAAGCGGCGAACCGGCTGCGCTGCGGCCCCCACAAAAAAATCTCGAGCCGGACTGCTCTGCGGGTCCTCATTAGGTTCCGAGTCGTCCCGTTCAGACTCAATTAACAGTCCGTCGTCCCCGTCCGCCCGCTCGACGGTAATATTGTATTCCGACGCCTCGCGCGAGATTAAATCACCTTCATCCAGTAAACCCATAACACCGGCACTCGGCGGGAAGCAGCACTGGCGGGGGTCATCCCCGTCCCCAACAATGTAAGAGCTCAGCCGTTCTGAACCTATCTGCTCTGAACCCAGATGGTCTGACACCAGTTGGTCTGAAACCAGCCGGTCAGAGACCAAGTGGTCAGAGACCAGGTGGTCTAATTGACCTTCGCTGGACCCCCTCCAGGAGGGCGGCAGTCGTTCTTCGTGCCAGGTCGAAACCGTCCCGACTCCTGGGGTCGTGCTGTAGGCGGTACTCTGCGTACAGTAGTCATAGGGACTGCCCCCCAGTCCTCCAGTGGCTGGCTTCTCGCCGTACGGAATCAGGGTCGTGAACTCAGACGCAGGCTCCGATAAGTCTGGCCCAAAGTCGAATGAGACTTGTCGCCACGGCGACGCAATCGCAGGTGCATACGAAAACTTTTCGGGATGGTAAATCACCTGCGGTGGCTCAACGATCACCACCTCAGCCGGCGGTACCTCCTCAAGAGGACCCACGTTAAGAGGATCCACATCATGATGACCCACATCAGCAAAGTCCACTTGGACCAATTCCGGCTGAATCAATTCGGGTTCAACCAGTTCCGGCTGAACTACATCGAGTCGGCTAACATCCGATTGGTCCCACTCAGGTGACTGGATTAGGTCATGTTCAACTGTTTCAGAGTAAATGACCTGAGGGCAGTGTTGGCATACCGGCATCGGCACAGGATCTCCCCATTGTGACGATATCGGCGAATCCACAGTAACGTGGCGAATAACATGTTTGCTGGGCAGTTGCCTTTCGGGTAGTTGCCTTGTCGACACGTGTCTTACCGGCAAGTGTGGACTGGACGTGGGTGGTTGAGCCATGCCAGCGCGTATTTGCTCGACGAGCCGTTGCTGTGAGGCGGTTCCAAGTGGGTTGTATTTGACGGAAACGGGCCGCGGTCTTTGCAGCACCACCGGGAAGTCCACGATTTTCTCTCGGTATTCAAACTCTGGTACTTCGATGACCGTTTCGTATATTACTGGCTTCTCTACCTGTACGATGTGCTCGCGGACAGTCTGGGGTACCTGCACTATCTCCTCTACCAGCCGACGAGTGGGGATGACGTACGTACTGCAGGTACATACGACTGGCGTTTGGTTTTTTCTTAAGGGGCGGCGACAGGGAAGACAGTTAGTTACGTGCAGGTGTAGGAGGAAAGGATGGGTGTGGGAGGCACCAGCAGATGGTATACCAGCAGATGGTACCTGTAGATGGTACATCAAGTGTGGAGGCCAGTGCACATGTGGAGGCACATCCAGGCTAAGGGTATGTGTGCCTGGGAGAAGCGCAGTCGTGCTGATCTCACGTCTCAAAGAGATGTTCGGTAGTTGTTTTGACTGGTTGCACTACCTCTCGTTCGACTATGTACTCGTTCATGACCATCTTTTCACCCAGGTATGTCAGTTCGCAAACGACCTCGCCCGGACCTTGCCATTTCGGATGATCTAATTTCATAGCGGCATTTAATAATTGCCTCGATGCATAATAGCGCTTCATCCGTCGGGAGCGAGCCTTGGGTGGAGTGGTACTGCCGCTCCAACCCCTTCTACGTGGAGGTAGATGACGACTATATCCGGGACGATTTCAACCTTACCGGCCTAGCCACGGTAGTCCCCCATTACCGGCAAGCACTGGACGTTATATTGGACAATGACTTCGACGGTAGTCATCCCCACCTCCCTGTAGTCCCCCCCCCCTACCCTCCACCACTTCAGACATCTGGCTTTTTACTTAGATTCAGTGACGGATGATTCTGCTTCTGAACACTCATATACATCCATGAATAAGGCAGCAAGTCTGCTGTATGGGCTAATTCACGCCAGGTTCATCATCACCAACGCGTAGGTATCCCTGTTGGCTGCATCAACGGCTGGGCCTATCATGCTACCCACCTACCGTTCCCATTCCCAGCACGGCCTCCATTCCCAGCACGGCCTACATTCCCAGCACGGTCCATTGTAGGGGTCTAAATGCAATGGTATCCAAGTACAAAGACGAGACGTACGGCGTGTGTCCACGAGGTTGCGACGCAGCCATGATGCCGTACGGGATGAGCGATGTGCCAGGCGAGGGTTCGACGACGGTCTACTGCGGTGTGTGCAAAGAGATTTATCGACCGGCCAACCCGGTACTTGCGGCCATAGACGGTGCGTACTTTGGCAGCACCTTTAGCCACTTATTTTTCATGGAGTTCGGCGAGAAGCTTCAGCTTCCCGAACTCCGAGATACCACACGCGTTGTCGCCTCACTCCTAGAAGACGCGTCCATGGAAGAAACTGCCAACCGCGACCATCACCACCCTCCCTACTATGTACCCAAAATCTTCGGTTACAAAGTCAGCAGCTCTGTACGCGATCGCGAAATACAAGACGCCATTCGCGGCGGCTGGAACAATAAGCTCTAATTTTATGCACCTCAACTCGACCGACCTCCCCTAGGTCGATCCCGACTCGACTCCATGACTTGTATTCTCTTTCAGCCTAACTACACTCCCATTAGCAACACTGCCAGCAGCAGGTTTGCCAGTCGCAACCTTACCCCCAGCTTTGTCAGTTGCAATCGCGTACCCGGTTTTGTCCCTAACTATTCTAACTAGCTGACTGAGGCACGCGAGTTTGAAGCGTCACGCATACAACCGGCCTCGATCGCTCCGGGTGATCCCGCAGCGATCGGGCGATCCCGGGATCGGCTCTCCCGGTTCAACTGACCGGTTTAGCTCCGGATTCACTCACTGTATGATCCATTGGAGTGCTTCCTGTATGTTTTCGCCCGTGATGGCGCTGGTGGGGAGTATCTTGAAGCGATCGCTGCGGACGACGTCTGAACCGACGATTTCTTCGACTTGGTGTGCGGCGAGTGCGCCGCACACATCTTGTTTGTTCGCCAGCAGGAGTACCTTGGCGCCTTTGCGGCGCAGGCCTTCGTGGTTCATGACGAGCGTGGCGTCGCCCGCCACTTCCTGCAGCGCCTTGGCGGACGCGCAGTCCACGACGTAGACCACGGCGTCCGAGGTGGCCACGGCCTCCGCCCAGAGCCGGAAGAACGTCTCGTAACCGAAACGTCTCTGGTTCGAGCTGCAGCAGCCGCAACAAACCGAATTAAGGAAGTGCAGCGCCCACGCCTCCTCGTGCTCCTCCCCACTCGGCGAGTCGCGCACCGCAATCTCCAAACTTGTCGGGTCACGACCGACCTCGCACACCTTCACTTCCACCGATGTGCGAGCCCCAGCCGAGGCCGCCCTTCTCCTCTCAAATTGATAACTCACCTCGTCAACCACCGAGTCTCCATCCGTTATGGTCGAGGCAGTCGTAGCCACGCTGGCCATGGCCATACTCGCAGCGACCATTCCCGGACACCGGGCGTCTCCGCTCTGCACGTCGAAGCTTTGTGCATCGAAGCTCCGCGACCTGAAGGAATGAGCGGAGGCGATGGTCTTGTGGGCGGTGAAGCGCTCTTCCAGCAACCCTACCGTGTCCACGGTTGGGATCGCAACGCCTAGTTTCCACCGGTACAAAATCGAGGTCTTCCCCGACCTCGAGGAGCCCCAAAGCAAAATGGACTTCGACTCAGTCTTGTTCTCAAGTCGCTCCGGACTCTCCGCCAAGGGTCCACCGCAACCCAGTAGACCAACACTACCCATTAGACCATTACCCGCTAGGCCGCTGCCCAAGTTCGCAGCCAGGTGCGAAATCCGTGTGGACAAAGTGCGTGGGATCCCACGTACGGCGCGGGATAACGTAGCCCCGCCCTTCACGCCAGTGTCACAGACATAGCCGGGCGGGTGGTCCCTCAGGCGGTCTACGGAGTGTTCCACTGCCATGTTCCCAACTTTTTTCCAGGGCCTGTAGTTCAAGTCAGATCCTGCACTCATTAAATTGTCGGAACGACCTGTTTATTTTGTTTCCTGAACGGATCCGTCCTGAGCGAGCGACCTGGTCTCTGGACGACAGGTGGCGGGTGTCTTCCAGGCTTAGCCCTTTCAGACTGAGGCTTAGTCCCCCCCCCCCCCCAAAACTGACGCTGCCTTCCCCCCAGGCTGCGTCCAGCCCCTTTCAACCCGCCCCTTTCTCCACCCACCCGGCCTGGTCGTTCTGGTCTCCGAGACCGAGCCTGCACAATCCAGCCTCGAAGACCAGGACAGGACCGGACCGGCACGATCTAATTCTCCAACGAGTCTTGGATCTGACCTCACGTTCTTCTTCGGTCCGTCTCAAAAGCAAATATAATGGCGTACGCCCCTTCTCCGACGTTGTTGCGTACCGCTTCGCGCATGGCGTGGAAGAAGCCGTCTTTCACGGAGGAGATTGTGGAGGAGGTCTACCAGGGCGGGACCGTGATGAGTCCGGCCAAGACGCCGACACCGACGACCCAGTCCCCAGCCAGCGCGAAGGAAGGCGTGCGCTGGTCCCCAACGCCTCATGCTCACACCCCTATCGAAGCCCTCAGCTTCGCCCCCGCTCTCCCCGGCTACAACGAAGGTGTCCCGGCTGCCGACTATGCCGACCCTCGCGTGGCAACCAACGTTCCCAGCGGCTTAGCTGCCAGTGGCTTGGTCCCCGGCGGCTTGGCACCCAGCGGCTTGGCCCCCAGCGGCTTGGCCCCCAATGGCCTAGCCTCCAGCAGCTTAGCTTCCCGTGGCTTGGCCCCCACTGGCTTAGCTCCGGGCGGCCAATATGGTGACCAGTATGCGAGTCAAGCTTTCTACGCCACGGCTCGCCAGCCTCTGATGCAGAGACAACCCTTATCTACCACTCAACGAGTACTCGGTCAATCGGCAGGAGGCCAGGTGCTCATGGGAGGCCAGGCCCTGGTGGGAGACCAGTCCCTGGCGGGAGGCCAGTCCCTAACTGGAGGCAGTCGTTTTGTTCATCGAGGGACAGAATTAAATCCTCGGATCGGAGCGGAAATGGCGGCGGAACTGCGGCCCAACCCGCTTGCGACCTTGCCCAGATCTGCCAGCCACGTTCCCTATACGACGCAGGTCAGCTACCAGTTGGGAGCGCATCCGTCGGGTGTTCATTCCGCAGTGGTACAGCCGACCTACGTCACAGGGGGCGGGAACGTGGCGATCCCTGCGAGATACGGCACCGTGGGCCGCGGCCGAAGCTCTATAGCCCATGGCACGCAGCTTGGCTACACGGCGTATGCCCCGCAGGGCTACGGATCGCAAGGCTACGGATCGCAAGGCTACGACACGCAAGGCTACGGCACGCAAGGCTACGGCACGCAAATTTACGGGGCACAGTCTATTGGTGAGCACTTGGTGAGTCCGCGAGTTGCGCAGCAGCTAATTACTCAACAGCCAGTGACTCAGCAGCTGGTTGCTTTGCAGCCTGTTACTCAGCAGCTACTTGCTCGTCACCCGGTGACTTTGGGGAACAGCACGGGCCCAAGTGCGCATAGTGCCTCGGTAGTGGCCGTCCCTGCGGGTTCGGTGATTGGCGAGTCGTGGGAAGAGAGGCGAGTGCGTGTGCCCCGAAAGGTCGTCCGGGAGGCTTTGGTCGAAGAAGACGCGGTGCTGCGCGAAAAAGTGGTGGAGGTTGCGCGTCCGATAGTGGAGGAGCGAGTGGTGGAAGTTCCGGAGATTCAGTACGTGGAGGAGTTAGTACAGGTGCCGGAGGTGGTGTATAAAGAGCGCGTGGTCCAGGGTCCGGAGGTGGATGTTCAGGAGCGGCCGGTATACATACCCAAGACTGAATATGTGGACCGCGTGGTGGAGGTACCGACAGTTAACTACCGGGAAGTACCCGTACGGAAGGTCGTACGGGTGCCAGTCAAGGAGGAGCAGGTACGGGTGAAAGAAGTACCTGTGCCTGTTATAAGCGAAACCACTCAAGACATTGTTACAAAGGTCGACCGGCCATATGAGGTGCCAGTTATCCACCCGTTGCCTTTCGAAGTCAAGACTACCCTACACCAACGACTTCCTCAGCTGGTGGCCCAGCCTGGACACACTCACGAGTACAATGTTTATTTACCGAGAGTTAATGAGGTACCCGTCAACCGGCATCTAGTCAGCGACGCCACTGCGGAACAAATAGAACGCGAAAGAGAGCGACTGTTCTCTTGCCTCCAGAACGGCATGGATGCGCATACGCTCGTTAGGGAGCTAGACCTGCATAAGGCTGAAAACAGAGTGGAAGAAACCATTGTCGAAATACAACAATGGGGCAAAGATAACCTCACTCAAAACTACCCCCGGATTGCCAGGGCCCAAGGGACCGGACTCACCGCACCCGTCGCAGAGAGCCCTACGGAAGTATACTCACAAGCCGCCGGAGGAATGCACATGGGAGGAATGCACATGGGAGGAATGCAGGCTGGGGCAATACGCTCTCGACGCGCCGACCAAAACCGGTACAGGCCCACCAGGTTACGCAGACTAAGAACTACCCCGCGGAGGTATCAGCACGCGAGCTCCGTCGATTCATTCAAAAACAGGACGGCCAACGACTGCTCGTTTTTCGGCGCGCCCCTACTGGACCGAATTTTCGGCCAACGCAGATACCGCTCCGACCAGGACTCGGGGGATGTTGGCTCTTGGGACAGCCAGCACTGGGATAACACCCCTCTGTACTACAAGTCCGGTGCAGTTGACGCGAACCCGTCCGTCTGGAGCTACATAGTTAAACAGCATCCGGACTTTTACAATTGACCGCACCTGGCCATTTTTTAGGGGCATGGGCATACTCGAAGTAAGAACCAATGAAAAGTGACAAACACGCGCGTGTGCACGCAAACACGGGCGTGTGCGCACAAACACGCGCCTCCGACAGCCCCAGTGGGGCTTGGTCGAAGTTCCACTAAAGACGGGGGGCCGAATGGAAGGAAGGGTTCCGCCAAAGGATAGTGTTATAGCGCATTAAGGACATCGAGTTTGAAATCTCGAGGACACAGAAGAATAAAGCTACTGAGTATCATATTGGTCGTTTAAAGGCGCAGTTGGCGAAGCTTCGTTCTCAGTTGATAGAGGGGAGTAAGTCGGCTGGTGCTAAGGGCGAAGGCTTTGATGTCCAGAAGTTTGGAGACAGTCGGATAGCGCTGATTGGGTTCCCGTCCGTGGGTAAATCTACGCTGCTTGGTCAGTTGACGGGAGCCAAGTCTGAGGTGGCGGCGTATGAGTTTACGACCCTGACATGTGTCCCTGGAATAATAGATTATCGGGAAGCTCGACTACAGCTGCTGGATTTGCCGGGAATTATTGAGGGCGCATCTGAGGGTCGCGGTCGAGGTCGGCAGGTGATTGCCGTTGCCAAGAGTGCGGATTTGGTGCTGATGATTTTGGATGCGACCAAGGATGACGCGCAAAAAGACAAGTTGGAAAAAGAGTTGGAAGCGGTTGGTATTCGTCTGAACAAGGAGCCGCCATTGATATCGTTGAAGGTGAAGAAGGTTGGTGGGGTGACATTTAATTCGACCGTGCCTCTTTCTGCGATGGATGCAAAGCTCTGTCAGTCTATTTTGTCGGAGTATAAGATATTCAATGCAGACGTCTTATTCAGAGCAAATCATAATGCAGACGACCTAATCGATGTTATTGAAGGGAATCGAAAGTACATCAAGTGTCTCTATGTCTACAATAAGGTGGACATGCTCTCTCTTGAACAACTGGACGAACTCGCTCGGAGACCAATGACCGTATGCGTTTCTTCTCAGAGAGCTTGGAACATGGACACTCTCCTCGAACGCATGTGGGCGGAACTAGAACTCGTGCGCGTCTACACCAAAAAGGTCGGAGAACAACCAGACTTCTCAGACCCTATTATTCTTACACCCCAAAGAGGAGGCTCCACTATCAAAAACTGCGTCAAATACATCCACACCAGTCTCCAAACGGAAACCAGATACGCTATCGTCTGGGGACGAAGCACTAAACATATCCCGCAACAGTGCGGCATCGGTAGAACCCCGCCTCCCTCTTACCCGCTCCTACCCCACCTCCCTCTTACCTTTGCTCTCCTACCCTTTAACAACCTTTCTCCCTAAACACTCTCTCTGGCAGAGCACACTCTGGCTGATGAAGATGTGATTCAAGTTGTTAAGAAATAGCGCAGCTGCTGAGGTTAGTTCGTGCTGTTTCTGCCGTGGGCTGACTTACAAAAATAACACCTCCACCTGGTGTGGCTTCACCACGGTGAGGTCGTTTCCCGACTGGGTCGTTTCCCGATTGGGTCGTTTTCCGATTGGGTCATCTCCCGACTGAGTCGTGTTGTGACTTGGTCGGGCCTGGGGGCGGGCGGATCGGGTTAGGTGGCAGGTTGAGCAGAGGTGTGGTCCGGTTGGGTTTTATGAAAGTCTTTGGCATACAGCCGCATGTCGTGGGCGTTTTCCGCGTTGCTGTAGTAGCCGCGGACCACTTTGTGTGTTCGGTATCCACGGGAGGAGTAGAGGTTGATGGCTGGCTGGTTGGACGCCCGCACGAAGAGGTCTATGAAGTGTACGCCCACGGCGAAGCACGCTTCTTCGAAGTGACGCATGAGTTGCTGCGCGACCCTCCGATTCCTGAAGGCAGGCGCCACTGATAGCGCGCTCACGTGCCCCCGCCAAGATTGCTGCCCGGCGTCCGCCCCCGAGTGTTCACCGTTCGACCCTTGGGCGTTCGACCCTTGGACATTCGACCGTTGGGCGTTCGACCGTTGGGCATTCGACCGTTGGACACTCGGCTCGTTGCCCTCCAGAGGGTCTGCGTCCAGTCGCCCCAGGATGTACCCGACTATCCGACCGTCGAGTGCCTGCGCCACACGGCAGAGGTCGGGCCACCGAGCCAGAAATTCCCAGTAGAACGAGCTCATGAAGTTCTCCGTATAGCTGTCCAGATTAGTCTCATTTAATCTGTAAATATCTTCTGCAACGAACCTGCGTATAACCACCTCCATTTTTTTCAGCCCCATAACACAACCACCCCCGACCGCAAAAGGCAACCCGCGTGAGTAGTCGCCACAGGCCCCACGACACAATCCACTCCGATTAAAAATAGAACAGCCGCACGGTCCACATCGCCGAGCCCAGACAGCACGCATGACCGCTATGGGAAGCAGCCTACTGCATCGGGGCTTTGTAGCCTGTCTGCGTGGACGAAGCAGTACAAGACCCACCCATGGATCACGGCCAAGCAGCCATGGCAACGGCAGCTTCCGCTGCAATCCCCGGCTTTGTCTTTCGAACCGGCCACCAGTTTGCAGAGAAACTCGTTGCCAGGACTGATATTCGCGGATGCGCGCCTGCCTTTCAACAAGAACGCTGAGGCTGTATCTCGGCGATTGCTCTCACTGGTTGAACACGGATTCGAAGTTACGGGTGACATGGGGAAGCTCATCTGTCGATTGATCCTGCCGTTGGCACGAGCCCAGTTGAAAGGACTAGTTTCAACCTTGATTACGCCTCTTTCGGTGACTGGCTCGGCATGATCTGTCTCGAAGACTTTCAATCCCATCAAAGATTTGCAGCACGCCTTATCCGTGGATGGCTTGCATTTTCGCACTTCACAAACACGGAGCAGAGTGTCACTTCTAGTTTGTTGAATGTGGCTCTTCGGTCCAACAGTGCTATCAGTGTCAAGCCTGACAAAGCAGGCTGCTAGTTGGTTCTGCCGTGTTTGCTAGGATCACCTAGGATCCTGAACAGCATGTATTGTCGGAAGCGAACGTGGGCGCGCTGTTCATCCAGGTCAAAAACAGGCTCTGGAATCCGCCTCAAAAAAACAGTTGATCCAGCTGCACAAAAAATGCTCGCAGCGAGCGACACCGGGCCAGGAAAGTCGGCAGAACCGGAGGGTCAGCCGTTCTATATGCCACAGGGCAGCCCGGAACTCTACGTCTTTCTGTTTCGGGATTGTGGCCGGCTCGGAGTCGTTGGCACTACTCCAGCACTTGTGACATGATGAGTCGGATTGAAAAGGGTCTGGCAGACGACTGTAGTAAACTGGAGAGCGAACGAGGCGACGACCAGAAAGGGAATAAAGTGGCTTCCTCAGGTACACGACTCATAAACCCTTTACCGCTTTGGCACCCCATTCAGCCTTCGTGATGGAATTGGGGAAGCAGACGGATAAGTTGCCAAATCCTCGTTGATGCTCAACGCACGCATTACAGGCTCGAGCGTGTAACCATACGTTAGTCCCGTATGTTGTGAAACCAATCCGTGGCACTATGCCATCAAAAGCTCAGCAGTCTCGCGACTTGGTGCCTTTAAAAAGATCCTCCGTAATTGGCTGCTCTCGATGCCACGAATCGAGCACGATAAGGCATTTTAGAAAGAGCTACCAGTCAGGCTGGGTGTTAATTATGCTGGATTAAAAATTGACGGGAATTGAACAGTGCCCATACACTCGCCAAACAGCATTGCTTCAATCTCCGCCAAGCAAATCAGCTTCTGCTGGTCACGGATTTGGCGCTCTTTCTCTTGGGACTCCTCTGCAGAGTAGTGAGTACGGTGGAGACGTGAAGTGACACCTTACTGAACATTCGATTTAGGTTGGTAATCGCATTGGTGAGCATGCCGTAATTGTGGAAGAGGATGATGATGTCGGGCGTGTTATATGTAGAGATCACTAGAAGTTCATAATTCGACACGTTTATGGTTTTAATGTTGCTCATTGATATCATCTGGATAAAGCCATTCCATTTCTTGATGGAGATCCAGTAAATAGGAGAGTTTGGCAACAGCTGATAGACGAGGATAATTGGCTTGATAGTGTTGCTATTTACATTGACCTCGTATGCATAGTATCTGTAATAATTGTGCTCATACTGTTCTAGCTTCGCTTTGGACTTTTCTAGCAATTTTAAGGCTTCACATTTCTTTTCCGCATCTTCTTTTAATTCTAGCACACACGTTTCCAGAACATTATTTTTATTACGCAACTCTTTAATTAACAGATCACGACGCTCGCATTCACCATTTTTTAGTTCCAATTCTCTCTGGAAGCTTTTCATCTCCATGGTCATACTGCTGTTGGATTCTCTTTCCCGTTCTATAATTTCTCTAGCTTCCAGCAAGCTCTCCCGGAATTCCAGCATTTTTCGGCTCTTTACACTTAGCTCCATCTTAAGAGACTCTATCTCACCTCTGTAGACTTTTTCGGTGGATTCCATCTTGTTCTGCAACATGACCAGACACTCTGTTCGCTTTTTAAATGCCTCTTTCAGCTGCACTATCACCTCTTGCTGGTTGTCATTTGAGACTGAACCACGGCGATTCATTCCACTCCAGATACGAGTCATTATCCCGTTGTCCCCATATGCGGATGAATCACCAGACATAACTGAACCTTTAAGAAATATATCGTCCGTATACGAGCCCAACTTACATTCGCTACTAATTAACCTTGTACTATCTAGGTCACGACGCCCGTAGTTTAAAACTTCTGGATTCGTCTTAAAGCACGGACGGGAATTGGGGTTATAGAGAATGTATGGAAATAGGGGATGTCATACCTTTGCGCTGTATACAGATTCCCTATCTGTTTTTATTGCGTTGTCTCCATCATTGTACGATCTCATGTTCTCACTGTAACAGGAGCCCTGAAATAATCTCGACATCTTATCAGATGTTCCGCCGGACAACGATGATCCACCACTCTAAACATACATGTCCCCCAGTGCCCGGACACATCCAATATCTGGACGCGTGTGTGTGTGCACACACGTGTGCACATCTTTCCCCCAAGTGCGCTCTAACATTTTGCCGAATTGTCAGATGATTATAGTCCTCCATCTCTGACTGGCCATCCAAAATTGTGAAAAAATGGCCGCGAATTTAGAGCAACCTCTTTGTCCGGTAAGATTGTGTCCCATGTGACAAACATGTTTTTAGAAGGTTGATGCAAAGAATGAAGAGGAGTCCGAGTACTATTCTGACGTTGGAGTAAGCACTGAGGAATATTGGTGTCATCCCCAGATTTTAAATTCCCCCAGACATATCTT
>NW_011645799.1:35675-62449 GCF_000223845.1 Gregarina niphandrodes | reverse complement strand
GGGGGGGGACACTCCCCTCCCCCCTCCCCGGATATGTATCATTCCAAATACTCCTTCATCTTCCCCTTCCCTGTTCTGGTTCAAATTTGTTTTGTTTAGTACTACAAGAATTCGGGAAAGAAGGACCAGCGAGTAGCTAAGAAGCGCGCAGACATCTTGGCTAATGCTCGTACTAAGCCGGAAGACAGGATCGAGCCAGAAGGTGAGGTTTGGGCAATATGTGCCGCAGGTGAAATCATGTTGAGTCACTTGCAGCAGACTGCGCGGAGGAAAATGCTGGCTAGCAGCAAGATGGAGATTTACTTCGACCAGTTCTTCAGCGACGTCTTTATCGGTTATATAGACCATGATTCCAGTCGTAAATATGCTCTGGAGCAAAGCGCTGGCGAAGATATGGAGCCAGTTTCTAGGAAAAGGAGTTTGGTATTCCTATTCAAATTCGGTTGTATAGTCACCTGGGACTATCCTAAGTCTCTAAGCAGTCGTAGTGACTTACTTGGCTTATTAGAACCGTATCTACAGAATCCACTGCCCCAGGAAAAACAGGAAAGCGACTCAATGAGCTATGTTTCGAGCTACAACCAGACTATAAAGCAAGATATTATTCACTTAACAAGCCAGGCTACATTCGAACGCCTGGCTTACAGCTATGCCTTCGCACAATCTTGCAAACTAACTATCTTCGAGAATAACGTCTACGAATCCATTGAAAACACCCGCACAATTCCCGAAACCTTAGCGCGAACTGGTAAAATCAATACAAGCAGAGAAGCTATTAGCCGTATGATCGGCGAATTATTCATCAATAGATTCTATATCAATCTTCAATGTGATATTTTGGACACACCCGATGTATTCTGGGAGTTTGACCAGTTCGCTGACTACTATTCAAGCTGTCGATCGTATCTGGAAATACCCAAACGGGTTGAACTTCTCAATCAACGATTAGATATCATGAAAGATCTTTATGATATGCTTAATGAAGAACTATCTTTGCAGCATGGATACAAATTGGAATGGATAGTTATCTATCTCATCGTTGCTGAGGTTATCATTGAAGTTGTGTGGAATATAATTATCAAGGACGTTCTGAAGCTCGTATAAAGTATTTTTCTGCGCATAATTGGGAGCGCACACACGTGTTTGCGAAATTTGGGAGGCTTGTCGTGTCGTGCGCGAGTGCCCGTGGGGGGGTTGGTCGGGAGAACAAACGCCGCGGTTGCGTGGGATCGAACTCGATTAGTAGACGGAGTATTTAAAAAAAATTAATGTGTACATATGAACCGAGCACATAGAATAGCTGATCAAGTGCGGTCTGTGGTGGGGTGGCTTCAGAAAGATTCTGCCTCGTCCCAATTTGTAACAAAAGGATTCTTGTCTCCTGGAGAGTTTGTCGAAGCTGGAGATCAGCTCACATGCCAAACCCCCACATGGCAGTGGCAGTCATGTGATCAAGCGCACCAGGTATTCTGGCTACCGCCTGACAAGCAGTACCTGATTACGCGCAATATCCCTTGCCGATATCGCATACACCACTGGGAAAAAAATCTAATCAAAGGAGTACGCACTGCATCAAACAACACCACGGCGGAGTCATAGTATACTTGTTGCATTGTAGGCCCATGAGACTCGCGAAGGTTGGTTGATACCGGGTCCGTTGCCGGGAGATAATGAGGAACCTGCGACTGGACCGCTGACTGACGAGGCGTCATCACCGGCGGGTTCGGTCCGACAGGAGGGTTCAGGCGAGCAAGACGCCATGGTTGCCGGTCAGTCGGCTGCGGGTCAGGTGGTGGTGAAGAATTTTGTGGATGAAGACGAGTACGTGGACTGCGGGCCAAGTGTCCTCAACGGGCAGCAGACCGTCTCGTCTCGAACCTACGACCTCTCGATCACATACGACAAGTATTACCAGTCGCCGCGGCTGTGGTTGTTTGGGTACGATGAGGCGGGCGTCCCACTGATAGCGGAACATGTATTCGAAGACATTCACAACGATTATCTTGCACGCACCGTCACTGTCGACCCACACCCTTTTACTGGCGTCCCTACCGTCTCCATCCACCCGTGCAAACATGCCTCCGTCATGCGTACTGTCGCCCAAAACTGGGTCAAAGCCGGCATGAAACCGAGACCCGATCTGGCTCTGTTCATACTACTCAAAATGGTCTCTTCTGTCGTGCCCACCATCAACTACGACTTTACCATCGATGTCGAAATGCCCATGGAAGAGGTTCCCTGACTAGAAGGACCTAATCCAAAGGAAGACGACTAGAATGAAAGACGACTAGAATGAAAGACGACTAGAATGGAAGACGACTAGGCACCAATTGTCTAGGCGCCAATTGTCTTTACCCGTCTCTATCCCCCCCCGATCTGTTATTGCCTCCAGTTATCACAGCAATATCTATGCTTCCGGGCTTGCTGCTGCAATGCGGCTGGACGTGGCGCTACGGCGTCGGAAGGGCTATGGCGGAAGACCTGGGTCCCTGCTGTGTCCCAAAACAGCCCCTTCGCCTGACGGTCTTTTATAGCTCAGCCACGCTTGTAATTATTAGTGACTGATGTTGGTTAGTTAGTTAGATAGATATGATGTAATGGACCCAGCAATTTATTCCTCCAGTGGCTGACCCAGCAGTGGTGCGCCAGGGTGCAGAAATGAATGCTCTACTACGGCGGGGATCGGAACGGCTGGCAGCGGCCGTGCAATTGCGAGACGAGATCGAGGTCTTATGCACACAAGCCCGAATTCCCGTCGCACCGCTGGACGACCCGCTGCCCACTTGGGAAGAGTTCGCTCGCTCGCCTCACATCAGGTCTCCCGCCTGGCAAGAACTAATGAACGTATGCTGGGAAATGCACTGCGCCCTGGATGGGGACTCGGAAACTCAAGACGGCACCAACGTCAAAAACAGATCGGGAGACGATCCCACTCACAACGCTCCGCTAGACTACCACGTTCCGACCCCCAACTACCAAGTTCCGACCCCCAACTACCAAGTTCCGACCCCCAACTACCAGGTTCCGACCCCCAACTACCAGGTTCCGACCCCCAACTACCAGGTTCCGACCCCCAACTACTCCCCCTTCCCTGACCGAGGCATTCCACAGTCCGTATCACGCGTTCCTCCACATTCCGTGGCGCACATTCCTCCACAGTCAATGCCACACGTTCCTCCACATTCCGTGGCGCACGTTCCTCCACATTCCGTGGCACACGTTCCTCCACATTCCGTGGCACACGTTCCCCCACATTCCGTGGCACAGGTTCTTTCGCAACAGGCTCCGTTTCCCCAGAGTCCTCTTCAACAGAGTCCTCTCTACCAAACCCCGGTTGGTTATGAGTCCGTTTGGCCGCAGGCCGTTCCGCTACCCGTCGGCTACGAAAGGTTACCGGGACGCCCCTTGAGACAGGTAGTCCGCAGCGCCTCCATCCCCTTGGGTGCCGGGACGTCCCCGGTGGCGGTGCTGGGCTACACTCGGGACCAGTTGCACCAAATTACCAAACCGTGGCCCGAATACCGACGGGACGTCCTGTCCACAGCAGGCACGCCCGCAGAGCCAGGAACTGACCTCGGGCCGGGAGTCGACGTCAAACCGGGAACCGGTCTCAAGCCCCTAGGTGATCCGCGGTCGATTAATGACTTGCCGTCGATTAACGACTTGCAGTCGATTAACGACCCGCGGTCGATTAATGACCCGCAGTCGGTGAATGACCCGCGGTCGGTGAATGACCCACGGTCGGTGAATGACCCACGGTCCATCCCGGATCCGCGATCTTACATGGAACCCCGATCTTACATGGAACCGCAAGACTACGACGAGTTCCAGCCCTCGCTCACTTCGCCGTTGCAGCAGCCGAATGCGTTCAAGCAAGAGGCCGCTTTTACGCCCGCTCCCGCTCCGGCCTTTGGACCGGTGTTTGCGCGTGTGCGAAGTGCCTCCCGGAGTCCGCCGTCGAAAGCGCCGACCCGCGCGCAACTCTTCCCCACGCCGAGCGCCGTGTCCTTCGCCCGCGCGCCCCTTCCACCCCGGGACGCGGTTGGGCGGACACAAACCCCCGCCACACAAACACAGGCCACAGACACGTCGGGGGCGACTGAGTCGGGACCAGCCGGGGCGGCGGGGTCGCCGGCGTCTTCGCCGAACTCGTCGCTGGAGAAGAGCTCTACGTCGTCCAGCGGCGAGTGGGTCGAACTCGCGCCCGTCCGTAGCCGGCGCTTCACGACGCCGCTGCCACCTCCTAGCTTCGAACAAAGCGGCGCTAGCAGCCGCAGACAGTCCATGCCGCCGCTCCGACTCGGCGGCGTCGGGCCTTCCTCCTGGCTCTCCGGCGCACCTACGCAAGGCGACGTGTACCTCGCGCCGCCGCCCTGAACAACTGAACCTGCTCCGGAAACGGACCTCAAGGGCGCGGCATCTCAAGTGGCTGCGGCGAACGAATGTTATTCTCGACTACATGACGACAAACAAAAGATAATAAACGAGTGGTTCACATGACGAACGGCGAGGCAAGGGGGGAGGGAGGGGCGGCAAGGATGGGGTTTGATACTAGGGTTGACACGGAGGTTGACACAAGAGTTGAAGACAAGGTTGAAAAAAAGGTTGAAAAGGAAAAGAAATTAGTCAGACTTGCTGATGGAAACGGTGACACGCTTTCGGTGCCTGATGTTCTGAGTCTTAGTCGGCCTCCGGTGCTTCTTCTGAACCGCAGGCTGCAGAACCACTGGCTGCTTCTTGGCAGGCGGCTGGGGTGCCGGGATGGCCTTCTTGGTGGGAGGCTGGGGTGCCGGGATGGCCTTCTTGGTGGGAGGCTGAGGTGCTGGGATGGCCTTCTTGGTAGGAGGCTGAGGTGCTGGGATGGCCTTCTTGGTAGGAGGCTGGGGTGCCGGGATGGCCTTCTTGGTGGGAAGCTGAGGTGCTGGGATGGCCTTCTTGGTAGGCATCCGAGGCACCTGCACTCCCTTTTTGCCGACATCCTGTGCCAGTTCTTGGGGCGGCACATACAGGTTGACGTTCTGAGGCGCGTACCGGGCCGTGGGCACATGAACAATGGTCGGTACGTTCACCTGGTCATAAGGACCATCAGCCATGGCTGAGGCGATGTTGGCAATGCTCACAGGAGCCGCGAAGGCAGTTGCGAAGACGGCAGCGAATCTCATGTTTTGCACCCTGACGTACGTGCAGACGTGCGCAGGTTGTATAAAGCCATGAAGCTGGGTTGTGGTGAAGCTGTAATGGACATCAAGCAACATCACGTGTTCCCTTCTGTGACGCAGGCTTTGGTGTGCACGTTTGGGTTGGGTCAGTTTGGGTCAGGTTGGGGTTGAGTGATTATTGGTAAAAAAAATGGGATGTTCTCGAACCTCTCGGAGGTGGATGCTTCGCTGTTCGTGGACGATGGAGACCATGGAGAGGAGGATATAGAGGAGAATGACTTGTTCGATGCTCTTCTTCAGGATACCCCGGTGCAGGCCGTGGACACTGCGGCGCCGGCTGTTCTGGAGTTGCACCGGTTCGATTCCACCCGCGCGCACTCGCGACCAGCCACGAACAGACCCCCGAAGCGGAAGCGCGCAGAGGACGTCTCGAGTAGCCGTGTGGCCACTCCCACCCTGGCAGACCTCTGGGCGCGATCTCCGCCCAAGTCCTCATCCTCTGCCACTTCGACCGACCTTGCACCCACGAACCACGACCGTGAGAGCAAACGACCCCGGTTCGAATCCGGCCTACCGCACAAACAACAGACAATTGGTACCGTAACGACTACCCCGGCTCCCATGCCGACTACCACTGCTCCTATGGCCACCACCACTGCTCCTATGGCGACGGGCACTGCTCCCGTTGCGGCGGTGGACAAGGATACACCAGCAAGAACCCATCCATCTGAACCGGAAGAGTTAACGCAAGGCCTTGACCAACTGGCGCCGGAGCCTGATCAATCGTCTGGACACTCGGTGCCGGAGCCTGATCAATCACCTGGACACTCGGTGCCGGAGCCTGATCAATCACCTGGACACTCGGTGCCGGAGCCTGATCACTCTACGCAAACGCCGGATCCTAACCAGTTGGCCCCGCAGCCTGATCCGGTGCCTGAGCCGGTGCCTGAGCTGGAGCCGGTGCCTGAGCCGGTGCGTGAGCCGGAGCAGTGTTTTGTACCGCCGGTCCGGTTTCCGAACATGGCTTGCAACCACTTAGGTGTGGAAAAAGTCAACGCCGCGTTCCCTGAGGAGTTGGACATTGAGGGCATGGCGGACTGGCAAGTAGCTGCGGATCAGGTGCCCATTTGTTGCGCCTGTTTAGATGAGTTGTTCCCTGAAGACAAGGAGGAGGAGGTGCCGGAGGCGCTTCGGCATTTGCTGCTAAAAGCCGAGGCTGAAGCTGGGAAGACGGGGGCGGGGAAGACGGAGAGCGGGAAGACAGAAAGCGGGAAGGCGACAGACGGGCGAGTGGGTTTGGTGTCGTCGTGTTATCACATGTACCACTATGCGTGTATCGATCGGTGGGTGCAAACGGAGAACGCATGTTGTCAGTGCAAACAGCGTTTTGGGATGTTGGCAGTGTATAGTGGTGAGGGCCGGAGGCTGGAGGTGAAGGCGGTGAGGAAGAAGTTGCAGTCGTTGACAGTTCGGGAAGAAGAGTTTGATCCGAATCAGCGAGTGTGTCATCTATGTCACGCCGTGGGTGACAAGGACAGTTTGATGGAGTGCACGTCCTGCGAGGTGGCTGCGCATTGGTACTGTCAGAGTCTTGAGGAGATGCCCACCGTCGGATGGCAGTGCCCGGACCATCGGCCCCGGGCCGTGCAGCGGCGGCGAGAGGTGGAGGCCGAACTTGCCCAAATCCGATCTCGAAGGTCCGTGGCTCGTGCCCCGGGGCGTCCCCGCCCGAGCCCTTCAGGACCCGGAGGGGGATCTGGAGGGGGGCGAGGCGGCGGAATGAGGAATGGGGGCACTCGACGAGGTCGGGCACGGGCCCTGGGCGAACGACTACTGGACGAGTTAACTGCCGCCGGCCCGGCAAGAGGCGAGGGCGCCGGCATCTCGCAGTTCGTCTCCGGCTACCTGCCAGCCGGCCTCGTCCGGGATGCCTTCAACCAGTTCTTCGACCCCAGCGCCAGCAGCTACCATGACTTCAACTATGTCACCAGCAAACCAGAGGCCACCGTCCAAACCAAGAGCGAGATCACGGACCTTTTGCTCGGCAACGTCAGCCAGGCCGAATTGCGGGGACAGACCGCGGCGCGGAATAGACTTACAGGCAACTGCCATCCAGGTAAGAGCGGGGGAGGCCAAGGCACTCAAGGTGGGGGTGGTCAAGGTGGGGGTGGTCAAGGCAGTGGTGGCCAAGGTATCGGCGGTGGTGGTCATGGTAATAACGCTAGGACCGAACGCAGTATCACAGCTAGCATAGGTCTGCAGACAGGGTTTATCAGCTCAGCTAGCGCTCAGGATGAACGGAACTTGCTGCCTCACGAACTCATCCAACGAGCCGACCAACATAGCGAAAGGGCTGCCGTGTACCGACTCAAGGAAAAGGAGCACAAGGACAAGGTCGTCTACTACCAACGCTGCGCCCAAAAACTTAAGCGACGGCCCGATGAGACAGGACGACCCGATGAAGCCGGGCGACCCGATGAAGCCGGGCGACCCTCACTTACCGATATTACTCAGAAGCTGGAAGAACACCAAGTCAAGCAAGCGCAATATCGTCTAAGGGCTGAGGAGCACGAAACTCGCGCCGAGGAATTGCGGAAGAAACATGAAGCAGACTCCATGGAACGATTTGTCTTCGATCGACGACCCTCCATTGATCGACGACCCTCCATTGACCGACGACCGTCCAGCGCTCCAGGGCCGCCACCCGGTGACCGACGACCACCCACTGAACGACGATCAACCAGCGGTCATGACCAACGATCAAACAGCGGTCATGACCAAAGATCAACCAGTGGCCGTGGCCAACGATCAACCAGTGGCCGTGACCAACGATCAACCAGTGGCCGTGACCAACGATCAAACCAAAATACATCAGCTTCGGCCAAAAAACTTGCCGATCCACTTGAGGCTGCACTCGCAGGACTACAGAAGTTCGCTGCCAAGAAACAAGTAGCGCATTCAAGAGGGAAAGGAATCTCCGACGCCGAGAGCCTCAACATATTTCGTTGAATATATTTTTGCAGCTTACAATTCCGCCACACTTTTCCTGCCTGCCGGACGTGTTTCGCTACCGGGCAATAATTATCCTGTGCGGGCTGTAACACTGGACTAGTGGATCATAGAAGGACTGGGTAACAAATTCGGATGGATAACAAAAGGACTAATGTCCTAGAAGTCCTGCGAATTCTTGGAATTCATTCAAATGAATACCAAGCTGCATTCAGGCAAAATTTCATCCATTCTGTAATCTTTCAAAAAATTCGCGCACGTGTGTGCGCCGCCAAACACAACGATGATAGAGCGTGCGCGTTATTGCAATGGCTAACCAAAGTTCTGTTCCTTCACGTACCGGTACGAAAGGAGTACGGGAGAGTACCGTGGAGTGTATGGAAAAAGTTAATTTACGATGTCTTGCATTCCCGACCTGTAGCAATTTACTTTAAAGTGAGCGCAGATGTCTGGGTGGGATTTGGCGAGCTCACTATCGCGAAGATTGTTCACGGAGAAAATAGTCGACTGGAGGATAGAGAAGCTGTAAAAAGACTAATCGATCGCTTGACGGCAGACAGCACTGGTAACCTACATGCCAGCCGGATGAGTTCGACATCGGCAACGTATGACCCAGAAAATGCGGACCACGGTATGATCAAGAGCCGATATTCTTCTTGGTCTAGGAGTCAGGGTTCAAAGAGCCTTGGTTCAAAGAGTCAGGGTTCAAAGAGTCAGGGTTCAAAGAGTGAGGGACTTAAGTTTATTTCAAGAACCTTGTTGATTTGTAATATGAGAAGAATTCTGAAGGACATGTTTTGCAGACGGGAATTTGGCTCTGCATATGAGGAACATCCGTATCAGTTATTTTATTGCATACGAACGCGTTCTCCTATTTGCAAATTTCATCATCCGAAATTACGTTGCCCGTTTTTGATTTGGTTGACGCTTAATATAACGGATTCAAGCAAGTCTGTTCTATTGGAGGAAGTTGATAGCAATGGATATATACGAGATGTTATGTACGGTGGTGTGGAATGGTCAACATGGCTCTGTTTTCTGTCTATTATAGCGCACTCGAGATCTGTTAGTATATATTTATTCAATGAGAGAAATAAAACGTGGTTTGGTTCCGGTCCGATTCAGGGGTTCCAGAATTTGTATTATACTATCATAGATCACACTGAGGCTTGCAAACGGTTGGAGGAAGTTTGTGGCGCATTATCTAGACCCATTTTATTTAATGAGTTATTAAAGGGTAGATTATCAGCAGTTTCAAACACGATAGGTGGCAAGTCATTAAAACATTCCTGTGATGATACATACTTGTCTACGGACTTGTTTATTCCGCCTTGTTCTCTGAAAATATATAATAGAAATTTGAGGACCAAATGGAGGTCTCAATTGAACAGTCATAACGGAAATCAAGGTGACAATCTGAGACGTGTTTTATTTCAAGTTGTAAATTGCCTCCTAACCAAGAAGGCCGACCGTTCGGCAATGAAAGCTATAATACGAAGCATTCCTGGTGTTCGACCAGGGCAAGCAATTTTGATATGTGAGAACAAATATTATGGATTTTTTGTCAACTACATTCTTCGAGTTATTAACTACAATTTGAAAGGACTTAGAAGTATTGTTCAAGGTAGTCGTAAAGACATGGCCTTGAAGAATATCCTACATCCTATGGCGAACGGGTATCCGAATCCCCTCCTGGAAAATAATAACAGCCCCCTCCTTAACGACCCCCTCTTGAACGACCCCCTCCTGAACGACCCCCTCCTGAACGACCCCCTCCTGAACGACCCTCAGAGAAATACAGAATCACCAAGCCATCTGACCATATTCCCAGTTGCCTCGGCGTCGATTACCATACCGGACAAACATCTGCAGAAACGCCCCTTGGTGAATCGCTCGAGGAAGCACTTAGAGAAGCCTTTGGAAAAACGCCGGATGGTCAGGGAGCAAGTAGGTTACGTTTCATATCCCACTTGGAAGAAGATACTGGACAATAGACACAAGAGCATAAGAATTAAGTCACGGTTGTTCCCCTTGATGCTAGAAACCATTGGTAAAAGGCGTCTTCGAATGGTTCATAAGATAAACAAAGGAACGATTAGGGTAACAATCTCATCTGGATTAATGAGAGACCCACAAATAGTTAATTTACCAGGAGCGGTAGAAATTATGAGTCATGCTATCCCAACCCTTGTTTCGGGTGGTAGCCACCAGTATCTCAACTTACGGAACTGTCGTGAATCATTATCGACCAGACTCTTCTACTCCATGCTATTACGCTGCCTCCAAGCAACCGCAATGCATCATCAATATTCAACTCTTGTCTGTAGCAGGAAAAAGCACCAGACATCATTGGAAGAACTAGTATCCTCGTTACCAGAAGTCTCCCTGAGTTATTCCTACTTCATGATCACCATCGACCTGGAATCGTGTTTTGATTTTGTTAACGGATTCGTTTTCAATGCATCCCACCGAAAGTATCCCCTTATACCGGATATTTCCGAGTAAGCGAGCACCGCTGTCATCCCAAAGAGATCTCATTCAAGAAAGGTGGTGTCTTGCTGCTGCCCGCAGTGACACTCACACACGACGGACGCACACACGGTGGTGCGACGCACACACGGTGGTGCGACGCACACACGATGGGCGCACACAAGTTACTTGCGGCAGGTTCAAAATGAGGGTTCTAAACTCAGAATTAAGTACGCAATACGGATGGCCCCGGACTGTAAAGTTGTGGGGGCCATATGACCCTCAAATTCGGAGGGATCTCAACCGAGTTCGGTACCATACAAATTGCCGCAAGGATAAAAATTGCCAGGTCTTCCTTCAATACCGTCAGATGCTCGCTAGTCCTCACAGCGCGGATATTCTTGATATTGCGTCCCGGTCCTGCATGATTTGCCATAAGAACTGCCCCTCTTCTTTTCGCAACTGTCTTCTGCCGACTATCAGTGATGGTGGAGCATGTGGTGACAACGTTTCTGCCCCGTTCAGAAACGCGACAAACACTGCCGGTACCAACCCCGCTAGTACTAACCCCACTAGTACTAACCCTGCTTGTACCAACAGAGTTTGTATAGGCATACCACAGGGGCATCCACTCTCTGCCATGGCCTGTGAGTGGTACCATGCCGGTCATGACAAGAAGTTGAAAGAGGTCATGCCTCAAATACTATTGCTAACACGACATGTAGACGACATTTTCATTATTCTACAGGGTTCGCAGAAGTCAACCACACAAGAGGCGCGGTTGTCAGAACCGCTGCCGAGACAGAAGTCGCTGCCGAGGCAAAAATCACGTCGAGGGGAGGAGTTTAGCACTGAGCCGGAGGTGGAAGCGATAAAGCGCGCGCTTATAGAGAACGTGGCGCGAATATACAGAACTCCCGTCAACACGGATAAGTTAAACTTGGCTCGAATTGTGGTGACGGACTCGAATCCTGAAGACCGAAATCCCAGCGACCTAGGCACTCCTGCTGACGACCAAGTGGCCCCGTGTGTCACCTGGTTAAACCGAACAATTTCTATTCAACTAAGTCGATTCTCAAGTGGACAGCCGGACTTTGCTAAATTTGAACTCCTCTCTGGCCAGCCAGCTAGGTAACCGGCCCGTTCAGCTAGGTAACCGGCCCGTCCAGTTCGTCGTGGTGAGATGGGTAGGCTTTCGGTAGATATGGGTGCGCAGTTGTTAAGATGTTAAAAAGTTCAGAGGAGACCGAGCTTGGAGGCGACTTCGGAAGCGTCGCAGGAGGCGTCGAGCTTGACGAAGGCCTTCTTCTGGCAGTCGGGTCGGATGAGGGTATTGACCTTGGCTACCTTGACGTTGAAGCGATGGGCGATGGCGGCTTTGATCTGGGGTTTGGTTGCTTTCAAGTCACAGAGGAAGGTGAGGACGTTGTTCTCAATCTCTCGGAGTGCGGCCTCGGTGTTGAGCGGCAGCTTGATGATGCTGTACGGGTCAACGCGCGCGTTGTGGTGCAACGGCACAGTCTTCTTCGGCGTGACAACGGCCTTCTTGGTCGCCGGGCGAGTGAAACGAGTAGTATAGTGCACGCGGCTGTGCTTAGCCTTCACGCCGTTCTTGGCCTTCTTCACAGCCTTCACGGTGTTGGTGATAGGATCTACGGAGATAAGCGTGCAACCCAGCCCCGTTCCGTGGACGCCACCCCCTGCCGACTGACACCACTTCCGGACTGACACCCACCCGTGTTGAACTGACGCCAGCCACCTGCTGACCCGTGTAATCGTCGACTCGCGTTGGCGTTTGCACGAGTGTGTGCCCGGTGCGTTGTCAACAGCCCAGGAGTCTGTGGTGGGCAGGTCTGTGCTATCCCGGCCTGTGTTCTTGGGGCTGTCGACGGCATCTGGTCTGAAGAGGTCTGTTGGATGGGCGTGTTGGGCTAAACGGTGGCGGATTTTAACTTACTGGACATATGTGCTACCGAAAAAAACGAGGCCTCGAAGCCTGGGGGCTGTTTGCGATTTTTTGGGGAGACAAAACATGGAAAGGAAGAGGAGAGTACGTGGCCGCTGTCTGAGAGCTCCTGGGCTGGCTGGTAGCGGCAGTGCAGGCACATAAGGCGAGCGAAGGATAGTAGCGGGCCTGAGCGGTGCGCAACAGCGGAGCTGGTGCTTGGTTGGATAGGTCAGACGTAGCACGGCGACGGCGAGACGCGGCATGGGGGGGAAGGCGAGACCCCCCCCCTTGCGTCTACGACCTGTCCCTTGCGTCCACGCAACAAGCCTCGTGGACGTGTTTGGTTCGCCATCGGAGGGTTGGCAAATGAGGGTGTCGGGTGGGTGCTGAGGACGTGGGCGGTTGGTGTGCGATGCGTTGGCATTTTATCGTTGGTTGGCGGGGGTGAAAAAAAAATGGCGAAGCGCGGTGCAGAAGAGCAATCGGTGTCGAAGAAGGCGCGTGTGGAAGAGGACGCTATGGAGCAGGCAGTGGCCAAGTTGGGTGAGTTGCGTGACGGCTTGGCTGGGTTCGCGACGGAGGTGGATGCGGTGGACTTGAAGATATCTGCAGCGCACGCGTTGTTGATGCATCAGCATTGGCCGGAGCTGAAGGCGATATATGCGCGGCGCGATGCGTTAATCGAGAAGGAGGAGGGCGTGTGGGGTAGGTTGATATGCTCGCATCCGGTAACGATGATGGGTCTGGTTGCCCCGATTGAGGTCAAATTCCTTTGTGATTATCTTCAGCGTGTTGAGTTGAACGATTACCTTGACGCACACGGTTCTTATGAGCTCGTCTTCCACTTTAAGCCGGAGGCCTCCAAACTGGTCGAACCCACCACGTGGAGGAAGAAGGTCGTGATTAAGGAAGATCTGGAAACCGTCGACGAAGAAAAAACTGAAGTTACACAGCTCGTCTTCAAAGACGACAGCTGGAACCCTGTAAACAACGCCGCCGAACTCCGAGCCGAACACAAATCGGAAAATGCAGACGAAGAAGACCTACCCGTCTTCTGTCTCGCCAACTGGTTCTCCAAGAAAAACGCTGCTGAAGCTGGCGAATTTGGCGAAGTCTTCCGCAAAGACCTCTATCCCAACCCCGAAGAAATTATCTCAGCCATGCTCGACGGCGACCACGAAGAGTCCTCCGAAGATGATGACGAAGATGATGAGGAGGAAAATGCCGCCCAGGAAAACGCCGAAGAATAAATACGGCTCCTTTTTAAGTCAATGATATCCAACAATACCAGCTTGCTCCATGTATTGCTGTCAATACGCATCACTAATTCTTTTCTGTCGTGTGTTTCTTTTTGACAACACATTAGTTGCGGCTATGTAAGTTGACACTACTCGCAGTGCGGGTGTCTTCGGTGTTGCGTTTGTCGAATACAGAGATGTCCAGTGCTGCTGGCGTGGCGTAAGAGGTTTCGAGCCCGTGCTGCGCTGTCTGACTGTAGGCCAAGCTGTCAAGCAAAGTGTTCGGCCTGGGCTGCTCTTCCGCAGCCAGCAGTCTTGCCACGCCGGTGAGCAGGTTGTGCTCCAACCCCTTGACGACAGCGCATATGATCTCCACCTGCTGCTGCAACCGCGCTATTTCCTGCCGAAGGGCGCCGTATTCTTCTCCACTCACGAACCCCCCGGATTTGAGTCCGTATCCTGAACCTCCCGGGGGCCCTCCTAACTGCCCGGAAACACCGACTCCTGAAAGACCAAGTCCGGAACGACCTGACCCGGAAAGGAGATTACGTTCTTGCTGGCGGAACGCTTGTTCGACACTCGCACTCACGACTGGTTGCAGACTTCGGGCCAGTCGGTCGGGACTGACCGCGAAGTTGCCGCCACTCCGCTGGTCGCCGGCCTTGTCGGTCCGTTTGGACTGCTCCAGACTGCCCCGAGTCCCGTCTATGGGCTCGGTCACGTCACTCTCGGCGCCGGGCGATGAGTCTTCGATTCCTCGGCCGCCACTATCATTACGGCCGCGACTACCATTACGGCCGCCTGCTCGTACGTCCCCTGGTCGGGTATCCCGTTGTCTTGACCCGGCTGGTGTCGGGGTAGCCGAATTTTGCCGTTCGTGTGTGAGCAAGCCGGTCAGGCTTTCGGTGAGCTCCTGGTGCCGTTCGCGAACGGCGTTATCCACCGCATCCGTCAGAACAGCGGCAAGGTGACGGACGCAGTCGTGCACGCTGGCGGCGACCGCGACCTCCACGGCCTCTTCCAACGGACCCGTTAATGCTTGTGACAGTTTTTCCGCGAGTTTTGTCGCCTTTTGGTCTATCGATTTTTGGTCTGCATTTAAGACGTCATTGGCCTTGTCAGAATTGACCTCCGATTTCCGATTGGCTAGTCGGCCGCACACTTTCTCGGCCAACTGGTCGCCCAATCCGCCGCCCTGAAACTGTTCTGCAAAAACAGTCCTCAGCTGACCCACTAGCCTCTGGAATTCCGCGCCGAGCACCTCCGTCAGACGGTCGTCCAGGTCGTCACCTAAATCCTTCACAGAAAGCAAGACCTCGTGCATCAGATCCATCGGGTCCTCCTCCAGCTCCAGATCCTCCTCCAACACTATGGGCGGAGGAGGCGGCGGTAAATCGTCAAGGTCAACTGCCGGAAAGTGTGTGCTGGAAAGTGTGTGGCGGAAAGTGTGTGCCGGAAAGTGTGTGCCGGAAAGTGTGTGCCGGAAAGCGTGTGTTAATTAGGGGGTGGCGACAGGTGGCGACACGCGAGGTTCCGAGACTTGCAGTGCGGTTCCACCGCGGGGTGCGGTTCGAGCAGTGCTGGCGAGACATCGCGCACCCCGGATGAGGGCCACAGCGGGAAGGGGGCGGTACTAGAGGGGCAAGCAGAGGAAAGCCTGGAGCCTCCTTTGCTACGGAGGTCTCCGGGTCTCCGCCGACGAGCGTCAGCGGCAAGGGGCATAAAAAATTATGAGTGGAGGCTCGCTAGGTGTTGACGTAGTGCAGGCCTACGCACAGCGGGTCACGGTGGAAGATCTCGACCTGATCGAGAAGCATGGAGGCGTCGAAGGTTTGTTTGGAGAATTTCAGTCCTCCAGTCTGGGTCTGTTGACAAACCAGGTTGAGGGAAACCGGGAGAAGTTCGGTGCGAATGAAACCCCGAAGAAGGAAACCACACCCCTATGGAAACTGATCTGGGTGGCGAGCTCGGATCCAATGCTCCGGGTACTCATGGTTGCTAGTATAGTTAGTTTGGTAAGTGTGTGCAAACACACGCAGTTTAATAATCGGTATGGTGTAGTCTTTAGCATTGGCGTTTGGCGAAAACAAGAAGGTCGAATGGATTGAGGGCTTCTCCATTTTAATGGCCGTGATTATTGTGATTGGTGTTACGGCGGGTAATGATTATATGAAGGAGAAGCAGTTCGCAGAGTTGTATGCGAAAGAAGAGAAGTATGTGCAGGTGTACAGAGACCACGAGAAGGTAAAGATGCCGGTGAGTGAAGTGGTTGGGGGCGACCTCATTTACTTGGAGGCCGGAGATGAATTGCCAGCGGACGCGGTGTTGCTGAAGGGGAACAACCTCAAGGTAGACGAGAGTTCGCTGACGGGTGAACCAGACCAGGTACTGAAGATGAACTTTGGCGAGTGTATGGAGAAACTAGAGGCCTACCGGCCCACTCACCCGGGCGCTGCGGTCGGTAATACCAGTGCGGCTGAAGCCCGGACGGATTCGAACGCGGGAGTGTCGCGTGCGGGGAGTGCGATGGATCACCACACGGTGCCATCGCCGGTTTTGTTGTCCGGTTCGAATGTGGCAAGTGGGAGCGGAACGGCGTTGGTAGTGGCAGTGGGATTGCAATCGCAAATGGGAAAGTTGTTTACGAAATTGGTGGTGGACAATGAGCCCACGCCTTTGCAGAACAAGTTGAACGGTATGGCGCGAGATGTAGGTCGTGCAGGTTTCACGGCCGCACTGGTCACGTTGATTGTGTTGCTAGTAGAGTACGGCGTACAATTGCACGAGCACTCCGAGTCTGCGCGCAAAATTTGTGCGACGCTCGTGCGTCATTTGGTCACGGCTATTACGATCGTAGTTGTGGCGGTACCAGAGGGGTTGCCACTGGCGGTAACGATTAGTCTAGCCTTCTCGGTCGGTCGAATGCTCAAGGACCAGAACTATGTCCGAAGGCTAGCGGCCTGCGAGACCATGGGCGGTGCAAGTGAGGTCTGCAGTGACAAAACCGGCACTCTCACGAAGAACCAAATGGAAGTCGAAAGTTACTGGAACGGTTCCTTCCTCATGGAGGGCTCAGAAAACATCGCCTGGCCCAGCGAACCTTATCGCACAATTCTCATCCATAACATCGTCGTCAACTCGTCCGGTTTCCTTGTCCACGAAACCGCGCAGGTTGCACAAGGACAAGCTAAACAGATCACTAAACAGGTCGGATCCCCCACCGACTGCGCACTCCTAGGGCTCATCGAAACACTTGGCAACGTTGACTCCACCGCTCTTCGCAATATTTATCGCGGCATCGCACCACCTGCCTCTGACACGCTCCTCTGCCGTCCCCTTCCTCCCGGCCACCAGTTTAGCCTTGACGACCGCTCTGTCAGCTTCAAAGCCAAGGCTGCCACCCGAGGCTCTCACTCAATCGAACTTGCACAACGCACAGCCGGATCTACCGCGGGCAGCGCTGCTCGCAGCGACAGCGCCAGTGACGTCGCGGGTTCGATTCCCGCCGCCGCTCCGGCCGTTTCTGGTCCGGCGGAGGTGAAGGGTGTGGTTGCCGCGAGTGCGGCCAGTGGCCGTTTGGATCCGGGTGTACGGACGATCAGTTTCGCGAATCGGTCTTCGTCATCATTGGAGTTGTGTGTGAATCCGGCAACGCAGGCGGCGGCGGGGTCGACACCAAGTTTCCCGCGGTTCGAATCGAAGCAATGTTATATAGTGCGTCAGTTACCGTTTAGTTCGGAGAAGAAGGCCATGACGACGATTGTGCAACATCCGAGTGACCCGTCTCAGGTGCGCGTTTTCGTAAAGGGTGCTGCGGAGGTTGTCTTGAGACGTTGTGGACGGCGGATCGATTCCGACGGAGGTCTGAAGGAGTTGACGGCGCACAAGGTGGGCAAAATCGAGGACGTAATAGTAGCGCGAATGGCTTCGCTAGCACTGCGCACGATCTGTCTCGCTTATCGGGATGCCACACTTACCCCCGAACAAGTGGCAGATGCACCGAACCTCAGCTGGGCACCCTTCGAAACCGACCTAACCTGTCTAGGCATTGTGGGCATTCGTGACCCGCTTCGTGAAGAAGTGCCGAAAGCAATACGCGATTGTCAGCGTGCCGGTGTCCGTGTGCGAATGTGCACTGGAGACAACATCGAAACCGCTAAACAAATTGCACTCAAGGCCGGGCTCTATCACCCTGAAGATGGTGGCATAGCCATGCTCGGACCGGAGTTCCTCAAGCTTGTCGGAGGTGTAGTTTGCGCCCGATGTCAAACGGAACACTGTCCCTGCGAGGTGGGCGGTGTCGCCGTCACTCAAGCCGCTGCCGAGAGCGAGGGTGGGGCCAGGGCCGAGGATGGCGGCAAGAAGGAAGGCGACAAGAAGGAAGGCGACAAGAGTGCAGAAGTCGGGGGCAAGTTCCGTGTCTCTGCTGCGGCTCCGACAGGACCGCGACAGGATGTGTTGCGGAACGCGGAAGAGTTTGCGTTGATTGCGGATAAGTTGGAGGTGATGGCGCGTTCTCAGCCGAACGACAAGTACGCGCTAGTGACGGGTTTACGAAACCTGGGCCGTGTAGTGGCGGTGACGGGAGACGGAGTAAATGACGCTCCAGCCTTGAAAAAAGCAGATGTAGGTTTCGCAATGGGCATTACGGGTAAGGAGACGGCGAAACAGGCCGCGGACATAGTGCTGATGGATGACAACTTTTCATCGATCGTAAAGGCGATTAAGTGGGGAAGGAACGTCTATGACAACATTCAACGATTCTTGCAGTTTCAGCTTACTGTTAACATCGTTGCGGTGATCACGGCTTTCGTAGGTGCTTGTTTCCTACGTGCCTCTCCATTGACTGCTATTCAGATGCTTTGGGTTAATCTAATCATGGACACATTCGCCGCACTCGCGCTGGCCACGGAGATGCCCACTGACAGGTTGCTCGATCGGCCCCCGCACTCGCGCCAGGAATACTTGGTCACACGTGCGATGTGGCGCAACATCATGGTCCAAGCTCTTTACCAAGTCGCGGTCATGATGAGCGTCATCTTTTCCGGTGAATGTTGGCTCCCTGAATATAACTTCAAATACAATACTTCCGTGGACCCAAACTTCACCGTATTCTCCGGCTGCGGCCACAACCATGTCCGCTCCGGGCGCCTATACCACCCGTTTACCACCCGAGAGGACTATAAGGCAAGCTGGAACTATGATATCACACCGTCAAGACATTATACCTACGTCTTTAACATCTTCGTCATGATGCAGGCTTTTAACTTGCTCAATGCACGCAAAATACAAGACAAGGACTTCAATATCTTTCAGGGTCTCCATCGAAACCCATACTGGGTCGGCATCATGTTCATCATTGTCGTCGGCCAGGCTCTTATGGTCGAATTCGGAAGCCAAGCCCTAAGCGTTCACAAAGACGGACTTACGTGGCAACAATGGTTCATATGCATCGCATTTGGAGCAGGTACCTGGGTCGTTGCCGCTCTCGGCAAACTCATTCCCACTCGAATCATCACACAGATCGTTCCCGAAACTCACAACCGTGAAGTTAATCCACTCACAGAACCCGCCAGCCTTGCGCTCGCCAGCAGAGGCCGTATCAGTTCCGGACGTATCAGCTCCCGCATGAACCTCCGGTCTACCGCAGACATCAGCAGCACACACCTGCACTCCTTCCTTCAACCACCCAAGTCCAACACCAACCTCTAGCCGTTGTACCTACCACCAGACGCGCGCGCGGTGAGTCTACCGCCAGACTCACGCGTGAAGCGTGAACATACAGAGGTTTGGGATGGCACCAGAAAGGAGGCGCGGAGGGAGGGATAATAGATAGGACTGAGAAGGGATTGGTAATGAAAGGTGGTAATGAAAGGTGGTAATGAAAGGTGGTTAACAATGAAAAGCAGACAAATCTATTTATGGAGTGAAAGCTCATAAATCCACTTATACAGGTCTAGCTAATTAGGTCGTTGCTTGTCCAGCCAGACAATCACCCTTTCAGGTGGTACTCCAGGAGTCGCCGCGAACGACTGCTCAACGGGCTGGACGTGTTGCTCGCTGTGTCTGGCGAACTCCGTCTGCGTAACGGAAGTCGGGGTCGCGATCCTACAAGAGAGAGAACATGGGTCGGGCCAAGGGGGGGCTGAACCAAAAGGAGCGAGCGGAGGGAACCGAACGGCAGCGGGATGGAACAGAGCTGGGTTGTCGAGCACTTACTTCTCTCGGGTTGGTGGTAAACGGGGTGCAGACTGTGGGCGTGCGGCTCAGCACCGTTAGACGCGGTTGTGTTCTTCTCGCGTTCTGCTCTGAGCAAAGCCTGCAGTCGCTCATTCTCTCTTCGCAACTCCTCGGGACAGGGCCCACCACAAGACGGCCTTACGAACTGCTCCTGGAGCACCTGGAGCTGCCGCTCGAACTCCACCAGCTTCTTTTCCAACTGTTTGTTCTCATTCCGCAACTTCCTGCGCAAAGGTAAGATGTGAAAGGTAAGGGGTGAAGGCGCACTGGTTTTCTTTCCTAATTGTCTCAAGTCTTTCTTCAGATTTGGTTTCAATGAGTTTCATTTCTTCTCTGAATTTCTGGTGTGCTTGCTCAGCATTCAGCTTCAGGAGCATCACTTCACATTGAAGCAGGTGATCCTTGTTACCCTGAATGATGCCCGACTCCTGGGGAGACGTCCCTCCGACATTGCTGACCGACTCCTGTCCGGCAAGCACCTTGCCATTCGCCGCGGACGACTCACTATCTGCGATCCCCCGCATCGCCTGGCAAGGCTCATGCCGCCGCCCTCCCACAAGCTCGTCCGCGGGCTCCTTACGCTCATTGTTCGGAGCTTTTCTTTGATCGCTAGTTACTCGGGACATGGCAAGTTCATCCTGAGCATTTACTCTCTCTTCAACCACAATCCCCTCCTTGACCATGTCTCTCCCCTCCTTGACCATGTCTCTCCCCTCCGCCATGGATCTCTCAGCCATAGATCTCTCAGCCCTATTCTCAGCCTGAGCCCAATTGTCGTCGTTATGATGATTGTCTCTTATCCCGTCCTGGAAACGTTCCTGACTGCGATCTCGGGTGCGGCTTCGCGGCCTAGGGAGGTTTTGAGTACGGGGCCGGGCCCGTTCCTGACTTTTGGCCCTTTTTTCCCTGCCATGGAGCCGCGTTTCTTGGTTCGAGTCGGGGCGCACACGTGTGTACGAGCCAAATGGCTGGCGCTGGCTGTCTTTTTCAGCGTTCTTGGTGGCGTATGACTGGTGTTTTACGAATGAATAGTTGTCGCTAGTGACGCAGCGGCTCAAGTCTGCGTCGTGGGCCCCGCCATAGTGCGCAGTCGAATACTCCGCCAGCGGTTCTACATTAGTAATTGGAGCGGACATGATGTTGGCTAGCGCGGAGTCCTGCCTCGGGTCTTGCCTCATATTTTGTGTCATGTCAAGGTTCATAACATCGATGGCTACACCAACGCAAAGAATGCCAGTAATTGTACTTGTCTCCTTGGTAATTAACGGGAGCTTCATAAGGATTTCGAAGACGGGAATGTCGACCCCTTTCTCCAAGCTTGTACAAGCCGCAAAGTACGAAGAAGGCATCTCCTTCAGTGAAGGCAGCCGTCGATTCAAGAAGGAAGCAAAGGATAAGGTCCCGATGCCTACCGTGCTGCACTTGTCATCTTCCAACTGCGCTCTGACATAAATCGGCAGCGCGGCCCCCACCGGATCCGAGGGACTATGATCGGAGGGTAGGAATAAACTAACAAATTCCATCCATGTTAATCTGTCCTCAAATCGGAATGAGCAATAACCATCGGTCACTACCAACTAAACCAAAAGACGTCTAGAAAGATAGGGCTGCAGTCAGGTGGGGTCTGAGCAAGCAAGGGTTCGGGCTTCAATTAACCGTAGCCTATCTGCTACATTGAGATCTGAGTGGGCGGCGACCCACCTCTGCCGGGGGCTTACCTCTGTCGGGTCTCGGGAATTCCGTCGTACGCTGACGGCGTGAAAGACATCATTTGATTGAAATACCGGTGAGGTAAGGTAGGATAGTGACACTGAATCGACGAAAGCTTGATCGTCAACTACGCGATCACAAAGAGGCTGAAAGTCGTGCATGGATGCAGTTAAGACGCATTATTTGGCGGCGCATTTCGTGTGTGCACACACGTGTGCTCCGGGAATGCGAGGAGGATTTGTAGCGTACGGCAGCGAGTCGGAGCTTTTTCAAGTCGATGGTGAGTCTGAAATGCTGGGACTGGGTGAGTATGTCGTGGAGCAGAATTCCTAGACTATCCTCAAGTTCATGCCACATTGGTATGTCCCAAAGTTTGAGGAAAAACGCAAAGTTACCTGACCTAGACTATTTCTCCTTCCTCTTCGACCATGACGCGTCTTTTTTTGGGAATAGCGGGTGCCGGGGGCGCGGCGGGGAGCGGGCCGTCCGCGAATTTTTCGGCTTGGGCGTCGATGACGATGTCGACCATAGGTACGCTGTCTCCGACGGTGATGGGTTTGGCGGGTGCGTCGCCGAAAGCGGAATGTATTTGGTTGCAGATGACCTGTACAAGCTGTCCGTAGGTATTTTCTTTAAGACAGAGGCTTTGTCTGAGCCAGTCGGAAGTGGTGCCGGGGTTGCCGGTGGCGGCGGTGGCCATGGCCCAGTGTATGGGCGTGCGTTGATCGATCTGGGCGGCGTATGGCGCACCGTGGTCTAGTACATCTTTCAGGGTGGAGAGTCCAGCCTCTTTCCACTGTGTCAGTAGGTCCAGTCTATCGACAAGCAGTCGGTCGTCGGCAATGAGATCGGGCAGGTCGTCAATATCTGAGGGGACGATTCCGGCGCAGGCCTCATGGTATTTTTGGTTCTTGTTGAAGAGCGCTCCAGGGTGTTCGGCGTAGTTATAGTATAGGAAACGCCATAGCGGCCGTAGGGTTTCCCATAATACCTTGAATTCGGACTCTGAGCTGGACGATTTGTTTGAGACGTATAGCGCTTTGTTTGAAAGCCACTTATTCAGACTTGCGTTGTTGTTCTTGATGTCGTACACACTCCGGTCGAAGTACAACCGCTTCCGCAGCCATCGGTCATCCAACACAGCGTTATATGCCTCCAACGCCTGCAGCTTGGCCTCCTTCTCCATGGGCGAATCGAACTCTTTGACCTCCAGATCGCATACATTTAACTCGAAGTCGTTATTATACTCCACATCCAAGTCTCCACGGTTATACTGGAATCCGGAAATACTCACCCGAGGAGGCAACATCCCCACCGGTTTCGTCGCCTGGTAAACTACTACCACCGATTCCGCACTCTGAGGCATCTCATACTCCTCCCTCCCCTGATACGCCTCCGGCACCAAATCATACTCCCATATCAAACCTAATTCCCTGTCCGCCAACACTGTGTCCCCCGCAAGCAATTCCGCCCCCACACACGTGTGCGGCAATCCGCCACCTGACGCCACCGGCATGCCACCCCCAGTCTTTCCCGACGTCGGCCGGGGACAACTTGACGAATACACCAAGTCTATCCCACGGCCATTATATATGGGCGAATAGTCAATCTCACGACCCGCCGGTGCCGCTGTTGTTCTGATCGCAACACCGTTGACTGCAGCCGTAGTCGCGGCACCTCCGGCCCCTACCGCGGCAGTACCCATGATATGACCACCAGCACCAACGTTGCCAGTACCGTTGGTAGCCGCGGCCGCCGCTACACCTTGGTCGGCGTCTTTGGCAGCCTTCGCGGCGGCGGTGGTTGCTTCTTGGTCTGGGCGAATTCGGTGTTGAACGAGTGCCTGTGTGAAACCGAGGCTCCCGTCGTACAAAAGCTTGGACTTGAGATTATGTATAGGCCACAAAGGTTGGTTGGCGGCTCGGTGATTGAGGTGGAAATCATAATAGCGTTTCTTGCAGACGTCTTTGTCTTTCGGCGCGATCTTTTCAGGTGTGACAACTCCGACCCACTCGGCTACCTCGTTCCAATTGCCGAAGCCATAACGGGCAACTGCTTCTAACAAAACCAGTTCCTCCGAGGCCGACCACTGGTCATTAAATAGCAAGAAGTTCTGTGGCCCAACGGGGATATAACGATGACGTTTCGAATGCCCTTCACTCTCGAGCCCCTCCGCAAAGCAACGTTCGCATTGGTCGTAGTCCACGCAATCGGCGCAACGTACTCGAAAACTGTACGGCTTAAGCGTCCGGCTGCAGCAGTTGCACTGCGCTTCACCCGGACCCTCGGTTTCTCCGTAACTTTCTCGTAACCACGTACTCGCCATCGCACACGCGCGCGCCACCAACGGATCGCCACCGCCTGGAGTCGAGCCACCGACCTTCCGCTCCAAAGCCGCCGTCACAGCTGCATTCGGGATCGGCGACATCAAAGCCAATTTCCCGCACAACCGGTTCTGCTCAAATGCTGGAAACACGCGCCGCAACGGGTTCCACGTCCGGTACTCATACACCCCACTCACCCGGTGCCGACCACCACGCGACCGCGCGGCTGGTTCCAACGCCTCCGACCGTATGGGCTCTGACCGCATGGGCTCTGACCGCATGGGCTCGACACCCGGCATATTGTCAATACCTAATCCAGCCACGACCCCCGCAGCCGCACCACCCAAACTGGACCGGTCTTCCAAGTTCGACGGTCCCACCTGGCTGGAGCCCACCAGGCTGGAACCCACCAGGCTGGAGCCCACCAGGCTGGAACCCACCAGGCTAGACGTGTCCTTGCCCGGGGGTCCGATGTGCGGCCCAGGGGATTCCGGCACTAATGGTTCACGCGAGTCCAGGATACTCGCTGGATTTTTTTCGGGCGGTCCAAGTCTCGCATCTTCCTCTACCAGGGCGTAGACAGCGTCATAGACTGCGGATATCAGCTCATATAGAATGCTCTCATACGTGTCACCTTCACGCGGGAATGGGGCATCTACCCAACCTAAAAAGCATATTCCCAAACCCCCCAAACTCAAGCTTCATGCTGGACACCCACCCTTGGGTGCGCCCCAGCATCTCTACGTGCGCCCCAGCATCTCTACGTGCGCCCCAGCGTCTAGGGGTGTGCGTGTGTGCGGTGGTGTAAATTTGGAGAAATTCACCTGTTTCTAATTTTCGGGTTCTTACCGGCGGCTGGCCCGTTGGTGGCCCAAGGATTATCATTCATGTACATTAACAGCAACAAAAGTTTTATTCAAAAGCCAAAACAGCCGCACTTCGCCTTTTTATTTTTGGACCTTCTTTTATAATTAGAAAGATACTCTAGTTGCTTCCGATTTATCGCACCCTTTCGTAGAGACCTGAGGAGAGTGGGACGATGGGAAGGACAGGAGGGTGGCGGTCCTGAGCGGTCAAAGTACGCGAGGACGTACGGAGGGAGACCACGGGGGGTGGCGGGGTCGGGGGTGGCGGCGTACGGAGGGTGACAGCGGCGGCGTACGGAGGGTGCGGCCGGATATGGGGGGGTGAGACGTACCTAATATAGTCGACGGCATCCAGAGTATCGTAGCCGGCTTTCTCAATCATTGCGACAGCGGCCAAGACGGGTGCCCTCCCCAATCCGGCCACGCAATGTACGGCGATTGTTCCTCCCTGTTGTCTTGCTTCTTCTACAATATCTAGCCACCGGTCAATGACATGTTGCGGGGGACTATCTCCATCTGGATAGGCGAGTGAGTAGCATTTGATTCCAGCATTAATAACTTCTTCTTCCGGGTAAGTGAGCTCACAAATACGAGCGAGATGCGTCACGCCATGGGCACGCATCACCGCCAGGTAGTGATGAATGGACTCTGCGGAGGGTGCGTCCATGATAAGGAACCGCAAATCCATCGTCGCTTGCACCAGGGTCGTGGGGTTGACAATCACCATTTCATAGCAGGAAAATTTATGGCGGAGAAATACCACAACGACGCTCTCTACCGAACCAAGCTCTGCAAATACTACAGAGAGGTACCCCCGCCCCCCCCTCACCCTGGCCGTACCGGCCCCCCCGTCACGCTGGCCGTAGATCAGATTATTAACTGCAGAGAGCCTGCTGGCGGGGCAATGACTGCATATTCGCGCATTCGCAAGAGCAGCTAAGGACGCCCGCCATCAGCAGACCCGGCGTTCCTGTCCTCCCCCCCAAGGCCCGTGTTTGCAAACATTTTAAGTGAGACTGCGACACGCACTCAGACTCACTATTCCGACACCCTGGTGAGGGTGTCTCGCACCCACTAATTAGTACACCTGCCACCAAGGGTGTCTCGCACCTGCCATGAGCCACCACCAACCCTTTACGTTTTAGACAAGGTACATGCCGGAATGAAAACTGCCACTTCTCTCATACCATGTACCCTCCGAACCCTACTACGATCGCCAACAAGTATGTCCTCTCCACTCGGCACTCCCGCTTCCACACGGCACTCCTCCATGGGCACTCAACAGAATATGCGTTCGAACGAAAATGGGCACCCCTACCTGGCACTCCTTCCCCTGCTGAATCACCTGTCTACAGAACGGAAAGCAGTGTCTCAGTGACGACCAAGCCGCCTTCTTCAGAGAGCGTCGCGACGGCCAGTGACACGTCGGAGGGCAACACGCCCCTGGCCCCGCAGTGCAACGTCTCGCTGGTCGTGTGCCAAGGGGTGCCGTGCTGCGGCCCGGCGGAAGTGATGCAGCGGGCTGGATTCTGTCTGGGTGTCCCTGCCGGTCACAGCGCCATGGGACTCCCGCCATTTACTTCCTCAAGCTTCGAACGATCTATGACTGCTACCTACGACTTATAACCGGCCCCGGTGGATCCTACGACCCGCAGTCTTGGACCCAGTCTTGGACCAAGCAAGCTTGGGACCAAGCAGGCTTGGAACCAACCGCAGCCTTGGCCCCTCCCTGGCTTGGCCCCTCCCTGGCTTGGCCCCTCCCTGGCTTGGCCCCTCCCTGGCTTGGCCCCTCCCTGGCTTGGCCCCTCCCT
>NW_011645799.1:28970-35547 GCF_000223845.1 Gregarina niphandrodes | reverse complement strand
CCCTGGCTTGGCCCCTCCCTGGCTTGGCCCCTCCCTGGCTTCGCCCCTCCCTGGCTTCGCCCCTCCCTGGCTTCGCCCCTCCCTGAGTTGGCCCCGTCGTGACTTGGCCCCTCCCTGAGTTGGCCCCGTCGTGACTTGGCCCTCCTAGCGTGATGAGACGAACACTCCACCCATTCGACCAGGACTGCACCCTTTCGACCTCCCTGCTTACCCTTCGCCCGCTCCGGGCTCCGGAGGAGGCCAGCTATCGTTTTGACGCTATTGGCGGCCTCTCCGCGTCCTCCGAGGGTTGTTACGGGCGACTGCCAAGGCTTTGGCTCTTCGCCAGTTTTGGTCGAACTGCCGGGATCGGGGCGTCCTGCGGGAGGCCGTGCGCCGTCACCGTGAGGCCCTTGTGAGTCACCAGCGGCCCCGGCCCGCACGAGCCTGTGTCGATAGCACACACGTGTGTGGCGGGATGCTCCCGTCACTGGGCAGCCCGGAGATCAATGAAATAAACAGAGCCGATTTTATGCTTCTAATGCGCGAACTCCTAACCCATCTTTGTCATGAGTACAGAAACAAATGTTTGGCTCCTCTAATACCTGCGCTCCACCGCGACCAGGGACCTGCCGGTGAGTGCATCGGTACCAGGCGAGCCGAGTCGGCCGGAGCTGAGTCGGCCGAAGTCGAGCCCGGCGAAACAACGGACCAAACAGCGGACCAAACAGCGGACGGGAATGGGAACGGGGAACCTCCAAGTCGGCGGCGAGACGAAGTACCGGGTGCCGGGGAGCCGAGTCGCGGCACCGTGGATGGAGTGGAAGTGCTGCGCATAGTGAGCCAATGGCAATGCATTTACTCGAAGTTGGTGCCCATTGAATGTTTGGCTCCGGATACTGGGACAGCGGACCCGGGTTCGAGTCCAGGCACGGACATGGGAACCCGGAAGCGGCGGCAGCCGGAGGGCAGTGCGGTCGACATTAAGGAGGCCGTGGACGAGTCTGTGTGTCAGTTGTTAGCTGCGTTGCGATCGACAGCGCATTTGAGGGTCTCGTGGTTCGAGACGCGGCACGTACTGTCGCTAGCCCTCATTTTACGCCTCTCCGAACGCTTCATGGAGCACCTGCGCTGCGCCTACGTTCTGCTGGAGGGCTGCACTACGACACCGCACCCGGTATGGACCACGCCGGTGTCCGCCGTGAAACGTCAAGCTTGCGAAACGGACGGCAGGAATCGAACTACCGACTGGCGGGATCGAACTGCCGAGCCGAAGTCGAAACTGGACGAGTCGAAACCCGACGGGGCAACTGCTGGGGGTCGTGGGTCCTTGCCCTCAGGATCGGATCAGGGGTCGGAGGTGGAGTCGGAGCCAAGGTCAGAGCCGGGATTTGAACCCGGGTCTGAGCGGTGGCAAAACTATGCGGATATAGCGGTGGTCGACAAAAGCGTAGAGGAGCCGGAAGGGGGACAGCACCCACAACCGACAGCTCAGCCCAGGCCGGCTGTACCCAGGTTGCCTGTCCCGGGCGCCCTGGCCTTTCGCCGGCTGTCGGGTACGGGTGCGCGGCCGGAGGCGGAGGTGGAAGTCTTCGAGTCCGACGTACTCGGATTCTTCCTTCAGCGCCGGCTGCTAGTCACAGCCCTTCGTCAGCGGTCCTACCCACCGTTCACGATCGTGCGTGTGTGTGAATTGCTCAGCACACACGACCGTTCATGGTCAAACAACTTTTGGAAGTGGTGTCTAGCACTACGCAAAAACATTGCAGACGCGGCCAGCAGCTACGGCCAAACCGACCATGATGTGGAACTCCTCTCCGCAGAAACAAAACGTCACATCACTCACGCCTACCTCATTGACACACCTCCACTCATGAAAAGGTACTTTGCCATTTAGCGGTGAGTCTGACGGTTTAACCCCCCCCTTCACCACTGTGCTGTGCGGTTCCCGTTCCGGTGGTTCCCGTTCCGGTGGGACCGGATCCGGCATCTGATTTTGCAACGGGGTTAATTAAAATTAGAGAAATGCTGACCAAGTGGTCTTTGTCGGGTGCGAAGGGAGCGTCATTGTCTTCGGTTGTGGCTCGGCGCGCTTTGTCGTGTGCCGTCGAGGTGCCCGGTCAGTCTGTGACGTCGTCTCTTGAAGCGGCGGCATCGTGTCCGTTAAACGCGCCAGGCGTGAAGGAGGCGGTGAAGGAGGCGGTGGAAGCATCTTCTGGTGAGGAAGCGTTTTTGAAGTCGAATAAGTGGAACGAGGCGGAGATGCCGGTGTACATGGACTACCAGGCGACTACTCCGGTGGACCCGCGGGTGGTGGAGGCAATGCTGCCGTGTTTGCGGGAGCGGTACGGGAACGCGCACTCACGGACGCACGCGTTCGGATGGCAGGCGGAAGGAATGGCGGAAGATGCGAGGAAGCAGGTGGCTGAGTTGGTGGGTGCGCAGCCTCGCGAAATTATCTTTACGTCTGGCGCAACAGAGTCGAATAATCTGGCGCTGAAGGGTATTGCCGAATTTTATGGGCCGCAGACAGGCAAGAAGCATTTGATAACAGTGCAGACGGAGCACAAGTGTGTGCTAGCCACTGCGCAATATCTGCAGAATGTGCGTGGCTGGGACGTCACCTATCTTCCCGTGCTCAAAAATGGTCTGGTTGATTTGAAGGAATTGGAGGCGGCAATTCGACCGGATACGGCCTTGATTAGCGTGATGATAGTTAATAATGAGATTGGCGTGATCCAGCCCATCAAAAAGATTGCACAAATCGCTCGCAAGCATGGCGTATTTGTACACACGGACGCAGCACAGGCCGTGGGAAAGATACCAATTGATGTGAACGAACTTGACGTCGATCTCATGTCCATTTCCGGACACAAGATGTATGGACCAAAAGGTATCGGGGCCCTGTATGTACGAGCCAAGCCACGACGCATCCGTCTTACACCCCAGATTCATGGCGGTGGTCAGGAACGTGGGATACGTAGTGGCACTCTTCCCGTCCCGTTGGTCGTGGGCATGGGAGCCGCCGCGCGTATACTGAAGGAAGAAATGCCCCAAGACCTCGCACGCATTACGGAGCTGTCCCGCCGCTTCCAGGAACGCATCACCAGCCGACTGGATGGTGTCACTCTCAACGGAGATACCAATGCACGCTACCCCGGCAACTGCAACTTGTCATTTGATTGTGTCGAAGGTGAAAGCCTCATCATGGCCATGAAAGATGTAGCTGTCTCCAGCGGATCTGCCTGCACATCAGCCTCCCTCGAACCGTCCTACGTCCTTCGCGCCATCGGCGTAGACGAAGAACTTGCACATACCAGTCTCCGATTCGGTATCGGAAAAAACACCACTCAGGAAGATGTTGACCGCGTCGCAGACCGTGTCGTCGAAGCTGTCGAGAAACTTCGCTCCCTATCGCCCCTTTGGGAAATGAAACAGACCGGTGAAACGGAAGGCATGGTCTGGACTTAAAGGCGACCCAGACCAGACCAGACCCGTCCTGGACTTAAAGGCGACCCAGACCAGACCAGACCCGTCCTGGACTTAAAGGCGACCCAGACCAGACCAGACCCGTCCTGGACTTAAAGGCGACCCAGACCAGACCAGACCCGACCTGGGGATCCGAGCTGGATGCACAACTGTGACGGACAATGTCACGGCAGTCGCCGTTACGCCAGGTCCCTGCTACCGACTCTGCGGCCGACTGGCTGCAGAGTCGGATTGGCTGTATTAGATTTTCTGCGCGTACTAGAGCTTAATGTTGACGGCCAGATGCGAACAGCGGGCTTTGGACTGCCCTCAAGCCCTCACGGCTTCAGCCCTGACGGCGTCAGCCCTGACGGCGTCAGCCGGGCGTTTGCAGCCTCTGGACGTTTCATTTTAGATTTTTGCAAGTTCAATTTTTCCTTACGATTTCGAACTTTTGACCGAATAAAAATACAAACGCGTGTGTCATGAAAACATTCGGGCTTTCAAATGACTATCAGGTGGCCACTGTGGGCGAATTTTGCTACAGCATTCCCGACGGGAAGACAGGGACCATTGAAACACGCGCTGTAAGTGTTGACTCGATCGCGCAGCAGATCATTGTTTGTTTTGTTCCCTTTTTAGTGCGTGCCCCTCCTTGTGAATGTTTGATCGTTTATTTCTTGTTAAAAACAGTGCCGCAGTGAAGCGTGCCACAACTTTAAATATTAAACATCATTAGTTCTCCTCTTTGTAGATAGTGCATGAAGGTGACCAGAACTTCTTGTTGGTAAAGAGGTCTGACTGGGCGGACTTGTACGTACGGGAGCAAGGCGATATGAACAAGGTGGGTGCTCAGATCTGTCAAGGCAACAGCGCCTTCTTGAAAGAGCCATTGATAACGACGGGAAAATCAAAACAGTCATCTTACGACCTCAGTATGTCGATATCCCACAGCTATTCGGAGGATTTCGTTTATGCTGTGATTACGAGTTGTAAGAACATAACGAATGTGGAGTATAGTATCTCGTTTGAGAATCCTGGATCCTATCGTCGGCGACACTTCAGTTGCCAAGACATTGGGCTGTTGGAAACTTACTTTTGGCTGGTTTGTCTGTTTGGTCTCGTTACATACAAAATTCTGGTTCCGTCGTACAAGAGACTAAAGTGGGAAGAAGCCACTACCGGAGCATCATCCAGAGCAATCATGACTGGGGGGTTATCTGGTAGCACCGCCGGCGTTCAAGCCGGAATACAACCCGGGTTACCGGGAATACAATCCGCACCGCATCTTGCTCCTCATCTTGGGACTCTAGGTCTAGGGTCTGCTATGTTAAGCGGTGACCTGATATGGTCTCTGTTGATTACTGTCATGTCTGGTGTATCAATTATCTGTCAATTTGTCCACCTGTTCGTCTACAGTCAAGACGGGATGGGCTTGAGGGCACTCTCCTACTTAGGCGAGCTGCTTGAGACCGGTGCGGGGTGTCTGTTGATCGGTCAGTGTCTGCCTCCTCAGGTCGCCTCATTAGCCGCAGCCTACTCCACACTGTTCTTCCTTTGGACTCAAATCACCTACAAAAATAAATACGTCCAACGCCTTCGAACCGGCCAAGGATTAGGCGACTTCGGACTCAGCGTATATAGCCCGCTCTTCGGCACACGACTTGGCGTCTTCACTGTCCTCATCCGCGCTGGTCTCGGAGCCTCCTTGATGCTTCAGAAACGGCACGATCTGCTCCGCCTTGCGTACTTCCTCACGCCCATCTTGCTCGTACTTTCACCAATAAAATGGAAACACTGCGAAGTCACCTTCATGGCACTTTCACTAATAACCTCACCAATATGTAATCTCCTTACCCCACACCGTCCTTCACTTCACCGTTGCTCTACACTTCACCTTCCTCCCTTTGGCACTTCTTGCGCCTCCACCTATTTGCACTAAATACGACTGTGGCCACTCCCTGTCCAGATTAAATTTCTTCTCAGATCAATTGGTAACTCGATCAGGACAGGTGACGAACCAGACCTCCAAGGACACAGTCTTCATAGAGGAGTCCGCCCCCGTCCTCTATGAGACCATTTGAGGCGCCCCCTTTCCGTCAATCCCTCAATCCATCAGCAGTGTATTCGCCCCCATTTCATCCGCCAACCAGCCCCCATTTCATCCGCCAACCAGCCCCCATTTCATCCGCCAACCAGCCCCCATTTCATCCGCCAGCCAGCGAGCTAGTTCATGGGCCAGCCAGTTGGTTTAGGAGTCAGTCAGCTTCTTGGCCGCGGTTAATTATCCTACGAGGAATCATCATGTCTGAGGAGTGCTTCGCGACTGGGTGTGAGATCGGCAGTGGGTGGTGCGCCTTCGGTGGCGCGTCGGAGTCTGCTGCCGTCCTCGAGGATGCGGTCGGAGAAGTCGTTGGCGACGGTGACTCGTCGGGGACTGGGGGACTGGAAGTCTTCAGCAGTGTTGATGCGTTTGTGTCCAGCGTTGATAGCGTGTGTTTCGGCAGACTGTGTGAGGTGTGCATCATATTGTGCGTTGGGATCGTTGAGCAAGGGTGTGTCGGGCGTCTTGCTCACTCGAGGGGTGCCGGTGGCGGCAGAACGGATGGGCACGACTACGGATTCTCCGGCACCTGTGTCTCCTGTAGTATTCCCCACCGAATTCCGTCCGTCGTGGAAGCCCGGCGATGTTACCTTGTCCCCATCATGCTCGTGATGACCCACTGGTACACAGATTTTGGGCTGACTAAAAATCGGCGGCATCTCCAACTTGTAGTAGAACCGGAAAGACAGATAACCAATCACCGACCCGATTATCCCCCCCGTCAACACATCCGTCCAATGGTGCCGGTAGTCCAACACACGGGTTATCCCGACAAACAGTGGGAACAACACAATCACCAACGGCACAGCAAACTTCCAGAAACCCAATCTCTTATAAGGCACCAGCCGCAAATAGAACCAACATGACAAGTAGACGTACACGCAGCAAGATGTACCTGTGTGCCCACTCGGCCACGACATACGTCCATCTGTTAACAATGTGGAACTGAAGTCTGCGTCGTCAGCACACGGAAGTAACTGCAAGCCCTAAGAAGCAGAAACAGTGGATCGTTGAAGACGGGGTGGC